>NC_142811.1:40598619-40771338 GCF_049724085.1 Artemia sp. Qi Xiang Cuo | reverse complement strand
ATATATATATATATATATATATATATATATACATATATATATATATATATATATATATATATATATATATATATATATATATATATATATATATATATATATATATATATATATATATATATATATATATATATATATATATATATATATATATATATATATATATATATATATATATATATATATATATATATATATATATATATATATATATATATAAATATATATATATATATATATATATATATATATATATATATATATATATATATATATATATATATATATATATATATATATATATATATATATCTATATATCTATATATATATATATATATATATATATATATATATATATATATATATATATATATATATATATATATATATATATATATATATATATATATGTGTGTGTGTGTGCAATTTTGGAACCACTGTCGAAATTTTCCTCCAAAAACAGACACTATTAGCCATAATTTGAACACCATTTCTTGAAGCCCTCGTTATATTTAATAAATGGGAATGTGGACACTATATCCGATACACCCAGATAAGAAAAGAAGATCTAACGAATAGTTTCGTTTTCGACACAAAATGAGCTTCCGACAATATTTTAGCTATGTAATGTTCAAACTGTCATTACTTGGTTATTTCTTGGCAAAAAAATAGTTGGGATCAACACCAATGCATCAAAATACATCTGATCTTCTCTCAAATGTAGACATATTGGCTTTTTTCGGATAAATTAAGTTAAAATGGTAGGTAACTTTATATGGACAAAACTATGTTCCAAGTGTCAAAAATTCTTATCTGATGTAGTGGAATACCAGACCGGCTAAAAATGTTCCTTCAGCCGAATTCAAATGTAGATATTGGCTTCTATTATGATATTCATTTCTTTTGAGAATATCTTGTAGTAACCTTGTCGAATGTTCGACAAACAGCAACAGGCCCTGTCGAAATATTGGTGGCTCTGTCAAAACTTATCTGAACATGTAAAACAGATGAGAAACAATTGGTGTTGAAATTCAAGGGTCCTCTGACGAAAACATAGTTGTCGAATTTACGGATACTTTCTCAACAACGAGAAATTTTGATGATTATTTAGATGATATAGTCAGTACATATATATATATATATATATATATATATATATATATATATATATATATATATATATATATATATATATATATATATATATATATATATATATATATATATATATATATATATATATATATATATATATATATATATATATATATATATATATAATATATATATATTCGAATAAATCCTATATTCAATTTATCTGAACCCCTCCTCATAGAAATTTCGCAAGATGGGGCCAAAAACATTTTGGGGGGATTACGTACCACTCCCCTATTCATAAGATAACTCATTGGCTAAAACTCTCATAGATAATCAGCAACAAGGCTATACTCTATAGTCGTTGTTTTTACTGAATAAATCGTTTATAATGATAGTTCTTCCCTTGTACTGTATTAATGTTCAGGGACAAATGGTATGTTGTACCCTAGTTTGATCTCTGGAGCTGGGAGGCTTTTTAAACTCCCTTTCAATAGTTCTGAGAATTTTCGCTTGATAACATTCTGGTGCTGCTTGGGCCAAAGTGCTATAATGTATTAAATTCCAGTGGTGTGATTTTTTTGTTAATTAAAAACTGCCTTTTGACTTTAAATATTCATTCAAATGACCCCTCTTTGAATTACCTTGGATAATTGAATTTCACACACATTGAATTTCAATGCATAATTTACATGAAGACTGTACCACTTTTATTTTATTTTCTATTTTAAAATCCTACAAATTTAATTTATTAAAATTATGGAAAAATTCGATTTTGTTTTATTCTTAACAAGTTATAGACCTAATTCGTCGAAGGGGGGGGGGGGGGGTGCCTTTTCAAGTTTTTTTTATGAAGATATAAACAAAAGTATATTTCAAAGGGGGGAGGACAGTTTTTTCTATACAAATACAAAAAAGACCCTTTTCAAAGTAACTTTTCTTTGTTTTCGTTTTGACTTGTTTTATGGCTTCTTTTCATTTCTTTTTTAAGATAGTAGATGGTATTTGTTTTCAGCTATATTAATTTTACTATTAAAATTGATATTACTGCTGGTGCTCATCTATCAGTTTTCAGCAGTATGAGACAAGCATTTTAAGTGGAAAATGTTCCTTTGGATACTATTTCATATATTTCTTTATTGTTTGAAAAACGCACCAAGTCATTGTGTATTGTGTGGTAATTTTAAATCCACTCTCATATTCTGTAAATTTTCGAAATATTTAAGAATATCAAATTCCTGAGTTTATTTGAGTTTTATTGATTGTTGATTCAAAATCATCCGTTACTCCCCTGCCTAGCTTCGTGATTCTGGTGATTTTTGAAGTGGGTGATTGGAGTTTGTTGATCGTTTTTTTTTCTGTTCATATTTTTGTTGGGATATTTCTTTTTTTCTCCCTCGCTCCTACTTGGCCATAGAGCCTTACTGGGAAAACTGTGTTTAAGTTATTTTTGTTGTAAAGTTATTATTAAATAGACGAACCCTGAATATTGAACTTCAAATGGGAAGGATGACGTTTAAAAATTCATACACAGGTGTCAGAAGAACAAAAAAGGTTGTTTTGCAAATTGAGGGTATAAATAAAAAGCTGAGAACCTTCAGCAGTCCAGGGTTTTGTACTAACTGTATTTTTTTGCTTTTTTATAGTCAAGACACATAGCTGATATTGATGACAATTAAGTCTTTGAACTGATAATAATAAAACTAAATGATATATTCAGAGTCAAAACTTATTATTTTGCTTTTTTGTATGTGTAATTCTCAATTTAGCAAACGAGCATAGTTTAGTACTGAGACAAAATTTCAGAATCCAAACTCTTGAAACATAAAATGAGAACATAAAGATAGAGAGCAGACTCAAACAACATAAAATGTTGCAATGATAATCCTTGCCATTCTGCTTTTTATTTAGCCCACGAGTTTTTCAGAAACAAATTAGAAAGCTAAATGCAATTGCAATTGACAAAGTGAAAACATCTTCTAGAATCTAGACAAAGATATGGAAGGGCTTAAGTACGTTTTGGATCAGGAGAATTCACTTATAATGCATAATTTTCAGGTGAAGAAGATGCATATAAATTGCATACGACCCCAGGCCTGACCTAGTTTTTGTTTGGTCTAATTAGCACAATAGAATGAATTTGAATGAAAGCCACAGTTATACCACGGATTAGAATTTAATTTTAGCTTCGAAGGAGGGAGAAGCAAGGATCTTATTGTTCCAGCCTGTTGTGGTGCTGCATTAGTAACCCCCTCTTTCATGCAGAATCTCTAACATTCTAATATTCCATCCCTTTAATGCTTTGTTCTGTTGCATTATCCAAATTTTTTATTATACTTGGCAGGAGGGCCAAAGACAATCCCCGCCACCAATCAAGGCGATTACAGTTGCTCCTAGCGATCAGATTATAAAAAAGAAATAGGACTTACCTTGTTTACGGACGGGCATTTTGTTTAATTTGAGATCAGACAATACTTCAGATCAGTTGCCAATTGATATAAATCTGAGATTTAAAAGGTTAAGCTTAACACACCATCCAGAAGTAACTAGGCAAGAAACACATAAAAACCTGGAATAAATAATAGCTATTAATAAAGTAAGGCCCATGTAAATGAGTAGCTGTATAGTGGCTGCAGTTTATTGTCCAAGCTTGCCAATGGCAGAAGATGTGCATTGTAAGACCCTTATATTTGATACAACTGATAGTGAACTATCTAAAACCCCCGTTGCATACAGTTAGGCAAAACTACAAGAGCAAAATAGCTCTATGTGTGCTTAATTTAGAAATGTTTCAATATTGACCTAGAAAAGACAAATAGTCCTAGAATACAGAATACAAACTGTCTTAAAATACAAGTAGGCAGAACAAGAAGATAGGTAGAAACAGAAAAATTCTACGGGCCTTGACTTCATAGGAGCTCCATATGTGGTCAAGTCAGGGAACATAACAAGCTTTTAGAATTTGTTTATGCATTGAAAAATAAAGCAATTCCAACTTTTATCACAATAGTAAGCCTACTACTATGCAAACACTACAAATTTCAAGTCTCACTTTTATTAAGACAGCAACTGGTAACTTTGCTAAGCTACCACTCCATTAGGAAGTTTCATTTTCTTAGGTGGTATTGAAGGAGCTACTATTACTCCTAAAAAATAAAAAAAAAAAAAAAAAAAAAAAAAAAAAAAAAATCCTATTCCGTTGAGTTGATCGTATATCATATCAGGTATATTGTTACATGTGAAAATGAACAAAACCAGCATTTTCACAAAATTTTCCCATATAGTCATATATTTCCTTTCCCATATTTCCATATAGCCTAAGTCTTTGTCCTGCTAAAGAGATAGGTAGTCTCTTAAATCCATGCTGTATTCCGGTTTTTAATGTTGGTTCCCAGCCCCCCTTGGAGCAACTAAATAGTTTGTAACTTTTTCTAGTAATGAACTGGCGACTTTTACTCCCTATTCCATGCATGAGAAAGTTTCTTTTTTGATTTGTATTAGCCATCCCTTCAGCAGAGAATACAACAGGTAGCAACAATAACACAATTCAAATGGATTTTATAGCAATTTCTGAGAGGGCCAGCGTCCCCAAAAAGTCCTGCCCACAAGCAAGCTACTGGCTCAAGAGTTTTGTAAGCTTGAACAAAATTACTACTACTGCTACCAACAACTGAACACAGCACTAAGCCCCCTGAGGCATACACAGCTAGATTTGCTAAAGATCTTATCTATTCAATTTAGAGCTTTACTGCGTGCTCTCTTCCATGAAGTTCTTGCTTCCTCTATATTTGTTTTATAGATCCTCCACCCCATTCAAGACCCTCCTGCTTTTCATTTAGCTCCATCTGGATTGATAAAAAGATATTATTTTTAACCTTATTTGCAAAACGTGAACTATCCACCTAGACCTTTCTTTTATTATTCTTCTTTTTTTTGTTAGAATTATAAACTTTTCAGTCAAAATTGTTTAGTCCTCTTTCTTTTTTTCCATCATGATACAGCATGTCAAACTAATATAGGTTACTGCAATTTATTTGTCTTTTAGTAGCTCTTTGAATTCCAGGCACTGGACAATCCTGGTGCATATTTTCACTTCAATATGCTGTGTGAAGGTATGGTTAGCCAGACTTATAACTGAGGTTGGTAGTTTGTGGTGCTTGAGGAACTTTAACAATTTATTTTGAAGGATATGTTGTATTGGTTAGCACATTATATTCAAGTAGGCAATTGTTTCATTTTATGTAGGCAATTGTTCATGTCAATGGTTTCATTTTACGAGGCATATACAACAAGATTGCAATACGGATAAGGATATGAGCCCAGTACCATTGTGGATATGATAAGAGAAAGCCTGCAAGTTGAGGCCATTTGAGCCTGAAAGGGTTCTATGGTAATTGGACAAAATTAGATAGTGGGACTTATCTTCCTATTCTTTCAAACACCTATAACTGAAAAAAAAAGTGCCTTTGCAATTCTTCTTTTTACATCTTCATGCGACCGAGGGTAATTACTGAGCCCATTACATCAGTATTCAATATTACCTCCATATTCCCATTCATTCTAACTTAAGCATCCTAGTCATCTTAACATTGCTGTTCAAACAGTCATTCTCTTGAGTCTCAAAACCTTATTAAGTCTCAAGACTTCCTTCATATTATCAACACCTTTAACTAGGTCACTTGAGTCTTCTGCATTAACCCAAGATAGTTTCCCCATTCTATTTAATACTGCATACTTCTAAAAACTTTACCATTTCTAATCTTGCATTTCGTATTATGGATATAGCAAGCTTGTATGGTTCTCTTTGGATCAAGCCTAAAGGGAATTACTATAGCACTTCTTTTCTACATGCCTAAATTTTAATGGCTCCATACTTATCTTTGAAAAACTTCATTTCTGGCAGTTTTTTATTAATGTTTGTTTGTTTTTGATTGCCAAAGTTATATTATTGGTAAACATTACGGATATTTCTCTTGTTTTTCAGGCTTTGAGCTTAAGAACTAAAAAAAATTAATTATTTTCTTCTCAAAAGTAATTACTTAACAAATTACACGTGGGATATATTCTTGGTATTGTAGCTCAGCTCAAAGGCATGTAACATTCTGATTTAAATTCTTAAGAACATCTCTTGAATTACGATTTTGATTCAACAGCAAATCTAGATAATATACTTGACAGAATTCTCCTGGGAGAATTTTCAAAAGATTATATTTGAATGAAAATGGAACAATATAATACATATATATCAAAGACATCACTAGCTCTCTTTATTTCTGATTTTTTAAACTCTTCAATTTATGACTTTGACGTGAGTGTTTGCTTGGTTTGGTAAACAACAAAATGTAAGTAGAACAACAGCAAATTTTTTTTCTAAAAGACTGTGGAATGCGAACTTTAGATGAATGTTTCGACCCTATATCCAACAGTCGTCCCCAGCAAAACAAATAAAAAAATATAAAAGAAACTCACATTAAGGTACGACTATTAAAACTAAAATCTTTTTAAAACAGTCTTAGCATGATTTCTTCCGGGAAGTTCAACCAGGACTGCTACGTCAAATGAGTTGAAAAAGACATTTATTTCATTTAACCGTAATAAAATTAGTTAAAAACAAGCTTTCAATGCTAATCTTACCTTTTTGGAAAAACCACACAAAACAACAGATATCTTCGTTTTAAATCAAATTACCCCCCACAAGTCAAAAGAGCTGTTGTAACCTCTCTTGTTGAGCATGCCTTAAACATTAGCTCTGAATCTCATATCACAGATGAATTAAATTTTATCAGAGATATATTCTTTGGAAACGGGTATCCTATTGTCTTTATTAGTAATACAATTAGCTGTAAACTGGAAACCACACGCACATAAAACAAAGGGTCTTTTACCATATGAGGCTTCCGCAAAGCCCTCAAATATAATCTATCTTCCATATATCCCAAAAGTCACAATAAATGAAAAAAAAAGTTTTTCCAGAAAATAATCTGTATGTAGTATTTACTAACAATTTTAAAATCATGAATTTCCTAAGCTCTGGTAAAGACAAAACCCCAGTTACTTACCAAAGAGGAGCTTATCAAATACCATGTGACTGTGGCAACTACTATGTTTGTAGAACCCATCAGAATTTAGAAAAACGCCTACAACAGCACAAAGACAATATAACTAATGCTTTAAATTCTAATAGTACTAATATTTCTTTTGATTCTGCTTTAAGTAACCATATTTTTGATAACCCTAGACATAAAATATTTTTGAAGAAACTTCCCTTATTAGCAATGATTTAGGCATAGAACAGGATGTTCGAGAAGCAACTGAAATTAGACTCAAACTAAATAATAATACTTCTTTAAATAGGGATTTGGGAGTATTCACTAAATGCCTCAAAATTTAACTAAAAACAATTTAACAAATTATATTACAAAATCAGTAAACGATAACACTCAACCTGCTAGATATAGACCGTCTAAGGCTAGGTGCCAAATAGTCCAGATTAGCATTGAAAGCTTGTTTTTAACTACTTTTATTTCACTTGAATGAATTGCCTTTTTACCTCACTTGATGTACCAGTCCAGGTTAAACTTCCCTGAAGTAATGATACTAGGGCTGTTTTAAAACGATTTTAGTTTTAATAATCGTATTTTAACGAGTTTCTTTTATATTTTTTCATTTGTTTTGCTGAGGACAGCCCTTGGATATAGTGTCAATATGAAAGACATGTTGCCGAACCTTTGTTTCTTTTAATTGTCCAGGTGGCTGGACAAAAACTTCTTTTTCTTCCAACGATTTATCTAGCCCACGTTTTTGATCTTACAAGGTATGGAAGGCATTGACGATCACGTTTGTTTCTTTTAATTGTTGAGGCAGTGGGACAAAAAATTCTTCTTTTGCCTTGGCTTGTTTTTTGCCATTATGAAAGACATATCGCTGACCTTTTGTTTCTTTTAACTATTTAGTTGGTGGGACAAAAACTTCTTTTTCTTCCGACGATTTATCCAGTCCATATGGACTATCATACCTTTGAAAATCAAAAAAAAAAAAATTATTATCCAGTTCATATGGACTATCATACTTTTGAAAATCAAAAATATTTTTAATTTTCAACGGTAGGATAGATATTGATGACCTTATCCAAGTCAAAATCCAAAACCCAATCCTCATTGCCATCATTTTCAATTTGTTGGCTTTGTTACACCTCGGCTTATCTTTCATCATTATGAAATACATATCACCAAACCTTTGTTTTTTTTTAACAAAGATATGGTAGGCAATATGACCTTATCCATGTCAAAATCCAAAACCCAATCATCATTGCTATCATTTTCAATTTTGAAACGTTTTGATTCTCGCTGTCCAGGTTGATTTTCATTGACTTGCTGCTCGACTCCCTCACTTGTTCGGTGTCGTATGTCTTCTAACTGCGTGTGTCTTTGCCCTTCATTTTCACTTTTAACACGCTCTAATTGTCGTTTTCACATATCTTCCAACCACCTGTGTCTTTGCTATTCGTTTTCATTTTTGATGCGTTTTTGAATTTTGATTACTTCAGACAATTTAGGAATGGCCTTTGCTTTAGCTGTCCATATTGATGGTCCAGGTTGTCAAATTTCACATTTTATCACGTTTGATAGTTCAGATGTTGGTTCCAAAGAATCATCATTTCTAGTAAATGCAACAGCAAATTTTAGATTTTTTGGGCCTCTCAATAGACATCATCTTATATAGATAACTGTTGCGTTGGAAACTCAACAATCTTATTTATGCTATGCATGACATCCTATAGGAAAATACTTATATGATGCCATATATGATGTCACAAGAAATGCTTATATGATATAATAACATAGTACATGACGTTATTTGCAAAAACCAAAATTAAGGCTATTAATGGTTTTTCTCAGACTTCTGACCAAACTAGATCGTTTTTTATGCGAGAATATCCAGGATACCAATTTTCCCGAAAAAATATGGAGCTGTTTTCGAGAACATACATATATACATACATCACAATTATTACTCACATATATATATATATATATATATATATATATATATATATATATATATATATATATATATATATATATATATATATATATATATATATATATATATATAAATATATATATATATATATATATATATATATATATATATATATATATATATATATATATATATATATATATATATATATATATATATATATATATATATATATATATATATATATATATATATATATATATATATATATATATATATATATATATATATATATATATATATATATATATATATATATATATATGTATTTCTAAATAAGATTTCTCAGCAATATACCAACAACAACTAAGGGTATTAAGTTCACACTTCTGGGGCTACTTCTATTACTGCTTCTGCTCTTAAAATTTAACTAAATCAAAAGAGTGTAAGTTTATCCAAGCTGTCAAAAAGCATAGATATAATTAATGGTATTAAATTTTAGTTACATAAATTAAAAAAAAACTGGAAAGATTTGAACTATCATTTTCCTTTTCCCTGAAAAAGACTATGTCAATATAAAAAAAAAAAACTTTTCCACAAGTTTTCAAAAATCTAGTAAAGAACTCCATTAAACCAAAAATGATCAAAAATGGAATAAAATAATCTACCCAGATAAAACTACCACAAATCAGCATCTATCAATAAATGAAATGCAAAACAAACATAAATTACAATAAATAACCAAGTCAAATTCAAAATGAGCAGAAATTAACATGAATAGGGGTCAAAACCCCTATGCTTTCTAAAGCAGCATTCACATACATGTCTAGCTAGAATCATATGTCTAGACATGTGTCTGGCCAGAAATCAATGTCTGTACAAATACCATTCACAAGTGAAATTTGGTGCTTAGCTAGACAAGTTACAGCTAAGCATTCAGTTCTACATTCTAGAACTCAAAGTCTAAGATTTTCGATTGCAGCCGATCAGAATGTTTCAAGTTCCACTATTTTCATCATCTATGTTTACATTTTAAACCTGACATTTAATTTTTATTTTCTCATTGATTGTTTTTTTCATTTTCGACAAATATGCAACACCAGACATAATAGTGAAAGACACAAAGGCAATTGTTTGGCTTGTCTCATCCATTATCTTGTGACAATAAAACGGGGATTACAATTTTGAAACTTTTGCCTACATAAGCTCTCTTGATTTGCTAGAAATGACAACTGTAATCTATTTGAAACTAAATTTGTAGTTTTATCTAAGCACTGAATTCTTCTTGTGAAGATTAATTTCCCATGTTAATAATCATTATAAAAATGATTATTAACAAGGGAAAATGCCATGTAGTGAATTACATAGTGAATGCAGTAGCATACCAGTATTTTATTTATTTATCTATTCATTCCAAAATGCAGTAAGCTTTACCAAGCTTGTTGCACTAAACATTATAACAATGTATGATAGCACTGAAACACACTACAATAACACAATACAAACATACAACTCTATGAAACTTACATGTCACAAAAACAAGTAACATAAAATAAAAAATATTCTCAAAACAGATTGTGATAAGACCTAGTATCAAAATCTGTAGAGGCTAAACTACTTTTGGAAGACTGGACTGTGATAGTCACAACTGTTTCCAATGGAAGTGTATTCCAAGTCTTCCACACTCAGCTAGATAAAGAGTTTTGGCCTAATCTTTTCTATAAACATGGTGGACATGGGCGCCCAGGGGGTGGGCGGGCCCCCCCCCTGGCTGAATGATGCTGCCTTATTTTTATATTTTGTTCTGAGATTTCTATTACATAGCATTAAAAGTGCCAATAAGATGAGGTTTGTCCCCCCCCCTGGAATTCAGCTTATGGGTGCCCATGGTGGTGGGTATATTTTGTGTTGGTGTTGACAGGTGCTACTGTATTCTGTACAAGTGAAGAAGTGAGTTGGAGTAGTATTATCAATGTTCCTAACAATATGGAATGTATTTATTAGGTCAGAACTGAAGACTAGGCAATTGTAGTTTCTGATGGTATGGTAGATGTCTCAGGTAAGGTATGAGTTTGGTGGCCCTATGTTGCCCTTTCTCAACTCTTTCTCTATCTCTCTTATTAAGAAGATACCATACTGATGAGCAATACTCAAGTACTGAATGTACAGTGGATACATAAAGTGAAATCAATGAACAAAGATTAAACTTAGAAAAAGTATGCTTTAGATGTAAGAATTGGTAATTTACCCTATGGGTGATATCTGATACATGTTTATCCAATTTGAGACTCAAAATCAAAGCAAACTTCAAGGTCTTGAACAAATGCCATGCTTGAAATTGATTTACCATCAACAAGGTAATGGTAATGTTGAAGGAATCAATGCAAACAATGCACAGCATTGCACTTGGTTTTGTTAATTAACATTGAGTTGACCATACACCACCAGCACAGAGCATCCAAATCCTCTTGAAGTAAAGAAATCTCATGTTCATTCAAGACTGACCTGTAAACTTTTACATCATTGGCAAACATTTTTAAGGTCAAATTTTTAACAATGTGCAGCAAATCATTGATAAAAAGGCATAAGAGTACCACCCCAAGACTATTGGTGATGAGTGATGAAAGACTATTGATATTATATTGGTGATATGTCCTGTTGATTCCATTAGGGACCTTGGTATTATTTTGACAATCAATTGAGGTATGACAAACAGGTACTAGCTGTATTGCATAAAGCAAACTACAGTTTGCTTTGTGTCAAAAGAATTTTTACAAGGTTTAACATGCAAACCTTTACTATGCTGGATAAGACAATGATGTGACCAATAGTTGAATACTGCAAATCTGTGTGGTATTCAACAAGAAAATCTGATTCACATCTTATATAAAAAGTAAAAAACAGGCAACAAATTTTTTTTTCTTTATTTGAAGAACTTGCCTTATGAGTGCAGACTAAGATGTTTGAGTCTACCATCTCTGCAATTCAGGAGGGATAGATTGGAATTAGTTAAAACATTTTAAATTATTAAAGGTGTTGATAGTATATCTTTTAGTGATTTCTTTCAGTTTAGCCATTATTCACCCACATGGCAGAACTTATTAAAATTGTATCAGAAAAGGGTTTTAATGGTTGTACAGGGTTCTTTTGCAAATTAGTTTATTAAATCATGGAAAAGTTTATCAGACCATGTCATCTCAAGAAATAATGCTTTAGTTTTTAAAACAGCTTTAGTTGGAACCTCTTTTTATGTAGGGCAGTATATTGAACATAATATTTACAGCATTTGTAGGATTTGTTTTACTTGGTGCCCCTAAAATGAGTTTCATGAATGCGTCTCTTTTTGCATACTGCTGTATATGCTTATTTTTGTAAATTGTTTAGCCTATGGAGTTTATTTGTTATGTTAGGTACTGTACCAGTCAATAATCAGGAATCCAATTTTTGTTTATTGTCTTTTTGCTTATTGTCATTTTGTGATGAGACAATCCTATGGCTTTACTCTGTTTTTTTTTTTTTTTTTTTTTTTTTTTTTTTTTTTTTTAATAAAATAAATGTGTATTTGCTGTGTGTTTTTCCATTTCTTTGTCAGCATTGATTCAATTAATGGTTAGGGAAACCAGCCTGCATTAGGACACCAAAATTCAAAAGTCCATTTCATTCTTAAAAATTAGAAGTATGCAAAAAAGTTTGCCAGTGAAATAACTTTTTTAAAATAAAAACAAATTTTTGGACCTGTCCCAGCCTGGGTTGGCCATAAGCTCAGGTTGGGACACACCTTGGCCCAGGTTGAGACATTTTTTGTTATAAACATATTTTTTGAAAATGCATAGTAAAGTACAAATAAATAGATAATGAGAAGTTGTTATGCACTCAACGAATGTCACCTCTTAGCTTGACATTAAAAGACAAAAGGTTTTTTTTTGCCTGGAGGTTGTTCCATGGTAACAGTTGGAGAAGGAAGAACAGCAGCTACTTTGTGGTGTTCTACTATCTCTATATCAGACACAGAAGGATAGATGAGTTTTTCCACATATTTTTGAGATTTCCTCAAGTAAGAAACTTTGTAGTCATCATGTTCTTTAACACTTCGTTTTTCAACTATGTTACCAATGTAAAAGAAAACATCATTTTTTACATTGAATTGCCAGACAACAAATGTCCCAGCTTGGAGATTCTGGGCATTTGTTGAAAGATCAGAGAGAGATTGACAACTTTCATCTTAGTCAGGATCAGAAAAAACTCTGTGAATCATTTATTTTATCAGGCAATGGATCATCATACTCTTCCTTGCTATCACTCTTACAATTCTGAGTTGACCAAAGATCTTTTCTGACCTTTTTTGCTGGCTCAGCATGTTTTGTCCCAGTCTTCTTAACCCTCTTGAAGAGTCTTTTTCTTACATTTTCTTCCAGTATGATATTTTCAAGGGTGTCAGTAGCTATGAGGCTGCAAACATTTTACAACAATATTATGGAGTGTCCCAAGGTTGGCTGCCCCAGCATGGGCCTCCGGTGATGCCTTGAATCTCTTACAAATTACCAGTGTCAACAAAGCAAAACAAGCAAGTTGGAGATTACCAGTTTTAGTGAGTATATATATATATACTATATATATATATATATATATATATATATATATATATATATATATATATATATATATATATATATATATATATATATATATATATATATATATAATAAAAATTTATATGAAACTTAACTTAAATGAATACTGAATCACTTCAGAAAAGATATTACACTTCTGGAAAACCAAGCTTTCAGGCTAAAGAAACAAACTTTTAGTGTGTCAGGAGTATGAAATCAACAGTAGCTGAAACAGTGGTGTCTGGAAATTAGACAGAACAACTTGTTGGACAGTGTTGCCACTGCCAACCATGCCTTTACTAATTTTCCAAAACTGAAATTGTCCTAACATGGGCTGTTTCCCCTAAACAAGCTGAAGCAAGAGTGATGTATAGGAAATATTTGCAAAAAAAAACTTAGGGTTATATATTTGCACATTAGGTGGGTTGAGGGTAAAGTATAGTGGAATTACTTTAAATTTCTTAACCATAATTTTTCTGTATATCATAGGCTATACAAAGAATTGTTTTATTAAAGCATATCCTTCTCATTAGCCCCAATTCTAGACAAATACCATAATTATGCAGCCTATTGTTTTCAATTCAAACTGTTTTCTTACAATTTCAAGTTTCTTGAACATGTTGACAAAAATGGCACTGAATCTTGAAATTCAAAACATTGCTGTCAACAATTCAGGGTATACATTGCACATTAGGGGTTGGGGGGGTTGGAGGGGGGGGGGTAAAGTTCAAAGTGAATTTGCAATGGGCCATATAATTTAGATAGGATGAAAGGGAAAATATTATTGGATGCTTTTTTGTGCTCTTTTCCTAATGGATTTAAAATGCTTTTGGAGCCCCTTTAAGGGCTCAAGATGCAATTTGTGACAGAAGTGATTATTGTAGCCTATTACAAAAGAGCATAAAAAAGACATCAAATGATGTGTTCAGTTTCAGGTAAAATTCTACTTTAGCTACTTTTGGCTATCTTGGAAAGCAGTTAGGTTAGGAAAATGAAACTTAAAAAGATAGGCAAGGTGCACAAATACATTTTCTAAATTTTGAAAAAAAAACATTGATATGGCTTAAAATTTTACTGAAATAACAGGAATTGCATTTTCAAACTAAAGCCAGAGAAAAAGAAACTGATAGCTGAAAATTAAGGTAGTAAAGAGTACAAATTGAGAAAAAAGAGTGCAAGTCAAAAAATTTGTGAGTGTGTGGCTACTGTTGCACATGCAACCCCTTTCACTGTTCTGACCAATCTGACTTAATTTAAAAATAATTTTCAATTATCCTAAAATCAATAAACATATTACCTTTTAATTTTTAAAATGTATTTAAATAAAGTTGGGAGGATTTCCTACCTAAGTGGCTGAAACAGTGGTGTCTAGAAATACAACATAGAACTACTAGTTGGACAGTGTTGCCACTGCCAACCTAGCCTTTACTAATTTCCCAAAACTGAAATTGTCCCAACATGGGCTGTTTCCCTTAAACAAGTTGAAGCAAGAGTGATGCATAGGAAATATTTGCAAAAACCACTTAGGGTTATATATTTGCACATTAGGGGGGTTGAGGGTAAATTACAGTGGGAATTACTTTCAAAACTTCTTAACTATAATTTTTCTGTATATTATAGGCTACACAAAGAATTGTTTTATAAAAACATATACTACTCATTAGCCCTAATTCTAGACAAATGCCATGATTACTTAGCCTATGTTTTTCAATTCAAACTGTTTTCTTACCATTTCAAGTTTTTCAAACATGTTGACAAAAATAGCACTGAATTTTGAAATTCAAAACTTTGTTGTCAACAATTCAGGGTATACGTTGCACATTAAGGAGTGGGGGGAGGGGGGGGGGTAAAGTTCATGGTAAATTGGCAGTGGGCCATATAATTTAGCTAGGATGGAAGTGAAAATATTAGTGTATGTTTTTTTATGCTCTTTTCATAATTTATATAAAATACCTTTGGGGCCCCTTTAAGGGCTCAAGATGCAATTTGTGACAGAAGTGATTATTGTAGCCTATTATGAAAGAGCATAAAAAAGACATCAAATGATGTGTTCAGTTTCAGGTAAAATTCTACTTCAGCTACTTTTGGCTATCTTGGAAAGCAGTTAGGTTAGGAAAATGAAACTCTTAAAGATAGGCCTATGTAAGATATGCAAATATATTTCCTAAATTAAAAAAAAAACATTCACATGGCTTAAAATTCTACTGAAATAACAGGAATTGCATTTTCAGAACTAAAGCCAGAGAAAAAGAAACTGAAAATTTAAGCAAAATGTTGTTTTGTCAAAATTTCAAGTAGGTCTACAGACCTGTCATGTAAGCAAATTTCAGGACCCTCTAGAGGGAGAAAGAGTGGATGGAGGTACTTCAAAAGGTAAATTTTTACCAAATCATATTATTAACTTAAAAATAAAGTGAATATACCACTCAATGCCTTTTTTTATGCTCTTTACAAATATCATATTCATTTTTGTCATAAATGAATTTTACCCCCACCCCTATATATACCAATTTAGGCGTATATTTGCACATTAGCGGGGGGTGGGTAAAGTTTAAACTTACCTCCCATTTGCATCAAAAATAAAATTTGCCCCTCTCCGCTAATGTGCAAATACATACCCTGAACTGGTATATATAGAGGTGGGGGTAAAATTCATTTTCCAACAAAAGTGATAATTATATTTGGAAAGAGCCTAAAAAAAGGCATTGAGTGGTAAATTCACTTTAATTGTAAGTCAATAATATGATTTGGTAAAAATTTACCCTTCAAAATAGGCCTACCTTCCCAGGATATACTTTAGCCTATACACCAATCTTTGGAAGTTTCATTTTTCTAACCTAACCCCTTTCCAAGATAGCCAAAAGTAGCTAAAGTAGAATTTTACCCAGTTTCATTCTAGCTAAATTATATGGTCAATATATACAAAATCATATTATTGAGTTTCAAATAAAGTGAATACACCATTCAATGCCTTTTTTTTATGCTGATTACAAATATAATAAGCATTTCTATTGGAACTGAAATTCAGCCCCTCCCCCTATATAGGCTATACCTAACCTAACCCTGAATTGGCATATATAGGGGGGGCTGAAATTTATTTCTGATAGAAATGCTTATTATATTTGTAATCAGCATAAAAAAAAGGCATCGAATGGTGTATTCACTTTTCTCCTAACTCAATAATATGATTTCGTATATATTGACCAATTATATTGCCACTTAGAAATTTACCAAATTGAGAAATGTAAGTAGCCTAACCTATCTATAATTATAGGCAACCAATTTTTTTAAAGGATGTAGTTTTAAAAGTTTCACAGAGATTCCCCCAAGTCTGCCCCCATATTTTATCATTACTGTTTATCTATTTCTTTTTTTCAATTTAATTTCTGTCTTGGGCTGCAAGAAATCTTAACAATAGGCTAGGCCTATTTTGGATGTGTGAAATGAAGTCACTTGCTCCTGACAATAGGTCTATGTCTAGAATCCTAATGAAAGAAAGGTAGACCTATATATTATGAATATTAAGGACATAGAATACGGGTGAAAAAAGGTGTTCGTGGAAACTTACAATAGGCTAATAAATTCTTATTTATTTCAAAGAACAAAATTCTAAGGAGATTCGCTTATTTCTTCCGGGAAGTTCAACCATGGTTGCCAAAACTTTTAGGGACAAAAGTGTCCAAATCAGCCACATTTGGACACTTTTAGTGTCCCTCTAGAAAATATACATGCCAATATTAGCCAATAGACAGGTTGCCACTATGAATTTTCAAAACCTGTGAAAAAAGTGCCATAAACCTGTGAAATTCGTCCTTCTTTGCTCTGCTACCTCGCGGTATGTTACCTGCATGAGTTCTGCAGGTATTTCCAGCTTTGACATTAACGCTACCAATACATTAAGTTTAGTGCTAGTTCAATTTGAAGAGATAGCATAAAAAAATCGCCATGAGAATGTCAACAGAGTGAAATTTTAAATCGATTATCGATACCGCTACCTATCTTAGTCGAAAAGTAAAGAACCAACCATAGAGATTGATTTTCACTTCGGTATTTTCATAAGTTATGGGAAAAAGATGCGAGTCGCTGATCTTCGGTAGTTAAGGATATTTGGGTGCGACAAGGTCCAAACGGGTGTAGCAACGGAATATCTATTCTGACCAACATGGTTTTAAAGTTAAACAAAAGTCGTCGATCTCTTTAACCGCTCAGTCAACTAGTTGGTTAAGTGGTTAAAACCGTTTAACAGCTCCTCTGTCTTGCCGTTTTTTGAAGATTTAGAACTAGCCCTGAGCAAAAATGACGTTTTTGAGAGCTAAAAAAGTGAGAAAACAAGGCCAATTGATATAAATTCACTTGAGTTATACTCAATAGAAACTGGTGACCAGCGTTTGACAAAAAATCACAGCTGAAATTATAGAATATAAAACAAAAACATCCGATAGCAGCTATAAACAAAATAAAGCCGCAACACAGCTTTTCTGCGAAACTCCTTTCTTTCTCTGACAGCAGTGTAATAATAGCCATATGCACACGGCTACACGCCACAGGGATTTACGCAAAACGTGCCAGCAGGGAATGGCCATTCACTTTTTCTTTCCAGCCTTCTCAGTGACCTTGATGACTTTGCTACCAACAGTCCTTGAAGTTGACCGACTTGATGACAAACGTCAACCGTAAGATAGAAGAAACAGATGGATTAGATAGTTCAAGCATACCACATTGGTTAAGATTTTAGGTCCTATTCCTATTTGGTTGATAAATGGTGTTCGCACAAGGCGAAAAAACATCTAAGAAAAATTCCCAAGCCGTTACCATAGCTTAAAAGTAAAGTACAAATTAAAAGCAGTCAAAAGAACTGTCAGCACCCAAATGTATTTTTCCAGCAAGAAACTAATTATAATTTCATTATAAATACTAATTATAAGCGTGGAATTTTCATTTATGTTCATACCACATTAAAGTATATTGAAGTTAATGACCCAATCTCTTAAAGTATAAATGAATCCTTAGTAATTGATGTGAAATTATCTGGGTCCTCAATTGCTTTTAGAGTTTAATAATAGAAGCATTTAATAATAGAAAAATATTGCAGTATTTATCCACTGTCTCTTTATCTAGTTTTAAGTTTCTAGTAGTTGGTGACTTTAACCTACCTTCTATTGATTGGACATCAAGTACAACACAATTTTCTGATGAGGCATTTAAAAATCAATTCCTAGAAACTTTACATGAGCATTATTTGCATCAGCATATTCAAAACCCTACTCGTTCGCGCGCTAATTCAACCCCTTCAGTTTTAGACCTTGTAATTACAAAGTCACCGGATGATGTTGCTAGTGTTGTGTTTTTGCCACCATTACGAAAAAGTGATCATTTGGTATTGTTGTTATCACTAAACTGTGTTGTAGGTCTTTCTGATATTCCAAATCATTTTCCAAATATGATTATGATAGAGGAATTTACATTACATTTTCAGATTATATTTCATCTCTTTCTATACAAGAGGAGCTACGGCAAAGTAATGCTACTGTTGATGCATCCTTTGATTTTATTAAGTAGGCCCTTATAGAAGGTATAGATCAATATGTACCAAAATATAATAGTAGTCAGTTTTTCAAAAGTTGACAAATCCTTCCTAGGTATATTGTACAAATGCTAAAAGAAAAAGGCAATAGGTGGCATGATCATTTAAGATTTGAAACTTTGATTCTTGGTTAAATTATAAAAGAGCTAGAAATACAACAACTAAATTCCTTCGTTTAAATCGTCAAGAGGTGGAGACAAATGTTATAGCATCAGTCCAAAGTTGCCCAAAAAGATTTTGAAAATATGTGAGAAGGAATCAAGTTTCACAATCCCCATCATCTACTTCCTTTATAGATCCTGAAGCTTATTCACATATAGATGATGATTTTTTAAAATCACAACTTTTCAATAAGGTATTTGGTTCAGTTTTTACTCAAACACACACCAAAACACATACTCAGTTTACTCCTCCAGATTTAACAAAAGAATTTGATGATCCAGTGTTTACAGTTCAGCAGGTTTATCTGACACTCCAAAATCTTGATCCAGGAAAGGCACTAGATATTGACGGATTTTCCAAAGTGATGTTATGTGAACTTGCATCTGTTCTTGCTGGACCACTCACATATCTCTTTAATCTTTGTTTCTCATCTGGTAAAGGTCCTTCAGCTTAGAAAAGAACTATCATTAGGCCATTGTGCAAGAATGGTTCAAAGTGCCATTTCAATAATTACAGACCAATTTCAAATACATCAATCTTTTCCCGTACAATGGAAAAAATTGTAGTGAGTAGAATCCAGGCACATTTTGAGGAAAATAATTTATGGCATTCTGCTCAGCATGGTTTCCGTAAACAACGATCTTGTAACACGCTACTTCTTGAGGTGATTCATGATTTTCAATTGATGGCTGATAATGGTATTTTGTTTGATTGTATTTATATTGACTTTTCCAAAGCTTTCGAGAAAATTTCCATCCCACTTCTGATAAAACAAATATCAGCTTTATGGTATTGGCCCACAAACTAAAGCATGGATAACAAATTATCTTACAAATAGAACCCAAGGGGTTGCAGTAGATGATGCTTTGTCATCACCCATGTCTGTCATAAGTGGAGTTCCACAAGGCAGTTGTCTTGGGCTAGTACTCTTCTGCCTTTTTATCAATGATTTGCCAGACATTGTTAGGAACTTGACCTTAAAAATGTTTGCAGATGATGTAAAAATCTACAGGTCATTTATGAGTGAACATGAGATTTTTTTGCTTCAAGAGGATTTGGTTGCTCTGGGCCAGTGGTGTACTGCAAATTCTATGTTCAATAATAAAATCAATGCAATGCTGTGCACTATTTGCGTAGACTCCCTCAACATTACCATTACTTTATTGTTGGCAAATCAATTTCAAGCGGGGACTATGTTCGTGACCTTGGGATTTGCTTTGATTCAAGTCTCAAATTTAATAAACATGTATCAGATATCACCCATAAAGCGAATTACCAATTACTACGTCTAAGGTGTACTTTTTCTAAGTTTAATCTTCATTCACTGATTTCAGTTTATGTATCCACTGTACGTCCAATACTTGAGTATTGCTCATCAGAATGGTATCCCCTTAATAAGAGAAATAGAGAGAGGGCTGAAAGAGTGCAATGTAGGGCCACCAAACTCATACCATACCTGAGTCATCTACCTTACCACCAGAGAATGCAAAGACGACAGTTGCCATCTCTCCAGTTCAGACGTGATAGGGCCGATCTAATAAACACATTCCGCATTGTTAGGGATATTGATAATACCACCCCAACTCACTTTTTCACTTTTACAGAATACAGTAGTACCCGTCAACACCAACACAAAATTTACCCGCAATGTTCACAGAAAAGAATTGGCCAAAACTCTTTGTCTAGCCGAGTGTGGAAGACTTGGAATTCACTCCCATCGGAAATAGTTGCAAGTACCACGGTCCAGTCTTTCAAAGGTGGTTTAGCCTCTACAGATTTTTATACAAGGTCCTATCACAATCAATTTTGAGAATATTTTTACGTTTGTATTAGCTGATTTGTGACAGTTTGTTTTCAGTTATTTTGTAGGCTTACTTTTTGGTATGTTTCAATTATTAACAGATATGTTTCAGTTAGTTCGGTATGCTACTGTATGTTTCAGTTATTATGTTTTCAATGTTTTCAGTTACTGTATGTTTTTGTTATGTCATTGACATTGTTATAGACTTTTTTATAATTGTTTAGTGCGACAAGCTTGTTAAAGCTTACCGTATTTGGTATTAATATATAAATAAATAAAGAAAAAGGAGAAAATAAAGACATTTGGTTTTGATTTGGAAAAATGTCCAAAAAGTGTTCTTTTTTCAGAAAGCTGCCTTTTTTGCCCCAATAACGTCCCGGTGTCCCTCAGAGTGAAAAAGTGTCCATTTGGCATCCCAGACTTCAACCGTGGAATTTAGGGTTGCCAACAGCTGACGTCAAAAAAGCCTGCAAATGAAGGCCAGAAAAGAGTGCAAATTGACAAAAGACAGTGTAAGTAAAAAAATTTGCGCGCACGTGGCTACCTTTGCGTGCGCAACCCCTTTCATTGTTCCGACCGCTCTTACTCCATTTAAAAATACTTTTCAATTATCCTAAAATCAATAGACATACTACATTTTAATTTTTCAAATTTATTTAAATAAAGTTGGGAGGATTTCCTATTTAGACCCCCCCCCTCTAAACAATGGGTTAGATAATGATTTTTATTCTTTTTTTAGGTTAAAAGGTAATTCGGTGCTTGGTGCGTTCTGGTGTTTAATTTGACTGCTTGGATATTCAACTGAACCATAGTTGACTTTATCATATGTTTAGATAACGTTTTTTCTCCATTTTATCCAAATGTTTTGAAAGGAATATAAGAGGTCTAAGTAACTAGTCCTGAAGTATTTCTGAACTATTCACTGTAGTCAATTCAAGCACCGTACCCTGGCAGTGAAAAAATGGTGTAAGTCTTCTTCTATTTCACAGCAGGAGGGCTTTTCAGTTGATACTATTGAGCCCTTTTCCTTATTTAGCCCTCTGTGGGCTACAGAGCTACTGGCTTGGTTGTCTCTTATTTATTAGATATTCTCAGATATCTTTCAGTAGATCTTTCGACTCAAGGAGTTCAAATATAAGATGATAGATATTGATTTCTGTGCTCTGTGTGCAGGTATAGTCGGCTAGGCTCTTGCCTGATAGTGAGATTTTGTGGTGTTTGGAGCACTTTAACAGTTTACAATGCAAAGTGTGCTGTGCAGACGTCAGCATATTAAATTCAAATAGGCAGGGGTTAATTGTTTCATTATTCAAAATACAATACCTGCAAAGAGGGGACTGGGGAACTGAACCACTTGAATTAGGAAACTGATACGAGAATGCAAGAAAGTTTAGTCCATTTGTTCCAGAACGAATTCTATGATAAATTTTAGATAAATACTTATTGGGAAAGGGGGAAAGAGTAAGATTTTTCTTATTAAACATAATATTTGATAGTTTCAATCGGTAAATATCTCTAATGGAGATTGATCTCCCACTTGACTGGTCAATATTTATAGCATTTTTTGTTATTTCATCAACCTGATGATTACCACTTATACCAGAGTGGCTAGGAATATACTGAAGATAAGTTCTTATGCCACTTGAAGCACTATTATCTATAATACTGAGACAATGATAAGTGTCAATATCCAGCTTATACTGAGGAGCTGAAGACAGCAACTCAAGGCTTGATAAAGAGTCAGAATAAACTATAACATTATTTGAATTAGCAATCAAGGGTTTATTTCCCATAAGGTGTTCTAATGCCATGGTTATGGCATTTAACTCTGCAGACATTATGGATACATTATTATACAATCTCTCACCCATTGCAATTTTTAGGTGAGGAAGGAAAGCACCACTTGCTACCTTCTCATTTATTTTGGACCCATCAACAAAGATTTGGAAATTGTTTTTATAAGTAATTGTATTAAGTTCAGCAAATTTTTTCTGGACAAAAGCAATGGGGGTTAAATCTTTAGTCCACTTTGAGAAACCACTATTTATTATGGGGATTGACGAATTGCATGGAGGGGATTGGGGGAAATTAGGTAAAATAGACTTTGCGGGTACAGGGAACTTCTTCTGAATATTGGCATACTCATCTGCAATGCCTCTATACATGGCTGGATTTCTTAACCAATTATGTAGGGTGTGTGAGCTATTTGATTCAATTTTTGTAAGATGTTTTATGAAGAGAAAGCTACGTCTCTCGCTTGTTGTTGTTAATCCACTCTCCATAAGCAGAAACTATGTGCTTGTGGGTTTCCTAAGATCAAATATGAGACGTATTATATCGTTTTGTATTGTTTCAATTTTTTCAATCTGGGTCTTTGCACATGCATCATAGACGATAAGCCCATAGTCAATATGGGGTCTTATATGTGATTTATAAAACTAAAGTAAGGTTTTCTCCTTACAACCCCAGGGTGTGAAAAGAAGTCTTTTTAGTATAATTGTTTTTCTATAGCATTTTTATTGTGTTTAAATGTGAAGGTGGAAATTAAGTTTTTGGTCAAGCATGAGACCTAGGTAATAAATATGATTATCTTCTGGAATAATTGTTCCATTTAGAATTAGTCTTGCATTAACATGATGTCGCTTTCGGTGAAATTGGATTATTTTTGACTTGGTAGGTGCAATGGGTAAATCTAAATGCTGAGAGAATTTTTCAAATTGGAAAAGTGACTTTTGCAGCTTTGACTCTGCAATCTCAAAGGTGTTGCCAGATGACCATAGTACCAGATCATCAGCATATTGTAGATTCGTGTGGGGGAAGTTCATGTCCCAGAGATATAGGACAAAGAGGAGGCAGCTGAGGACTGCTTCCTGAGGAAGGCCTTTGGTCAAGGCCGTATCCAGGGGGGGGGGTTACTCGGTTTGAACCCCCCCCCCCCCCAGAAATTTTTGACCGAGTTGAAAATTAGTCTAAAAAATACCTGTAAAGACAAAACCTTACCAGAAAAAATATGCTCCCACACTAAATCCTATTGCATTTTGTGGGTTAACGGTTCTGATCAGCTTACGCAATTAGGTAACCGTAGGTGACCCCATGTTCACCTGACCTTGCATAGTAAATTAGGGTTAATAATATGCGCTCTGATCAGCTTACGCAATTAGGTAACCCCATGTTCACCTGACCTTGCATAGTAAATTAGGGTTAATAATATGCGCCCTGATCAGCTTACGCAACTAGGTAACCCCATGTTCACCTGACCTTGCATAGTAAATTAGGATTAATGGGCGCTTGAGGCATAGAATAAGAGAGTGCAAGATTGTCAGTTCAATTCAGTTCAATTTCGGACTTGGCTAAAAGAAGAGCGATTTTCAACATGAAGAGGAAGTGTGACATTACGTCGTTTTTCGCGCCCAAGCGGACCAGGGATGTTTCTGCCTGTGGCATTAGCGGGACGTCTGCGGAGCATTCATCTACACCTGTGGATCTGAAGGGCACTGGAGCCATCGTTGAAGCTTCTGAATCACGCACACTGGAACCAACAACGACGCAACACGCACTTTCACCAACCCAGTCTTTGTCGTTGTTTGCAAGTGACATCGGTCGTTTTGTCAACAAATCATCCAGTCTCGATTCAAATTCTAAAGTCTGCAATTTTAACCATACGTACCCAATCTGTAAAAAGAATTTAATAGAGGAGATCAACAAAAGACTACCAGATTCGAAGAAATATATTGTAAGCGGAGTCTGCGAAACAAGAGTGAAGGAGAACAAAGAGTCAGTCGTATCTTTTTTTCAGCTTTGCCGCCCAATCCTGCGATCCCTGGAAGGTCTTGAAGAGAACGGACATGCAGAAACTTCTGCAAAAGTAGCGCAGTGGCTGGACACGATGAACCAGTCGCAATTTGTTGTGTGTATCCATGTGGTCAAAGAGCTTTTCTGCCTTACGCTTCCATTTTGCAAGACTCTTCAGTCAGTTGACTATGATTTGGCAGCTGCATGCAGGCACGTGGAAACTGTCCTTTCAAAAACAAAGCAAATGCGAGGTAATGCTGCTACTGCTTTCACGTCTATTTTCGACAAAGCTCAGCGTTTTGCCAGCGACTTAGGACTGGAGATGACTCGTCCAAGGACGAGAGGTGGCTGGAGTATGCACGCAGACGATCCAGACCTTCTCAACCACTATAGAACCTCGCTCTTTATTCCTTTCCTAGACCACTTCACTTCCGAGCTGAAAAAACGATTTGTGCTTCACCAGAAGAAACTGCTGTCAAATCTCAGCGTCCTTTTTCCTGCCAAAATTGTTTCTATCGATCTGAAGGCATTAAACCTGGAGTCATTGGTTGAATTGTATGGCGATATTCTTCCCGAGCCAGATTGTCTGAAGCAAGAAATTGAGCTATGGCGCATCAAGTGGGAGAATGTTCCGGCATCAGAGAGGCCTACCTGCGCTGTGTCTTCGCTTCAGGCATGCGACGCAACCTTTTTTCCAAATGTTTTTCTTCTTCTGGCTGTTCTTGCGACGTTACCTGTTAGCACTGCTACTCCGGAAAGAAGTTTCTCAACGCTCAGAAGGCTCAAAACCTGGTTGAGAAATTCAACAGGAGAAGAACGATTGAGCGGCTTAGCCCTCCTTGCAGTCCATAGGGACGTTGAAATCTGCCCTGACAAGGTCATCGACATTTTTGCAGGGAAGAAAAATCGTCGCCTGGAATTCGTTTTATAGATATTCGCCCTTACTTTTAGCTAAAAAAAAAACAAAAAAATATATAGACTACTTCTAGCCTACTATTTGGCTTCTTTTTGCGCAAAAAAAAAGCTTATAGTATTTAACTATATTTAAATACTTGTGTTGTTTTTGCGTTACTAAAAAAAAAAAAAAAAAAAAAAAAAATGCCCCTTATAGATACGAAAGTATGCCTAGTGGACGCGTTCTCGTTCGCAAGGGGCGGACTAACGGTCTCGAGCTAACGTAATTTTGCTGGAGGATGTTAGACAAAGTCCACGGGAAAAAATTGGGTACCCCCCCCCCCCCCCGAGCAAAAATCATGGATACGGCCCTGCCTTTGGTTATTGTCTTTTGGGGCGAAGAGGCTGAACCTACACAAACAATGAAACTTCGCAATTTTATGAAAGATTTTAATAGAAGATACTAGCTTGGGGGGTAGTCTAAGGTTTGCAAGTTTAATTAAAAGGATTTGGTGGTTGACATTGTCATATGCCCCTTCAAAATCTAGGAAAGCTGCAACTAGGACATTATTTTTTGAGAATGATTCATTTATTGCATTTGTTAACAATATGAAAGCATCTGCTGAGGAATGGTGTTTCCTAAATCTAGTTTGAGTGTGAGGGATCATATTTTTTTTGAAAAAACCAGTGGAGTCGGTAATAGATCATTTCCTCCATTATTTTCCCCATCACAGGAGTAATCATTATGGGCCTATAAGACTCAGGGTTATTTTTGGGTTTATTTTTCTATAGGATTGGTAGGAGGGATGAACATTTCCAGATATTGGGGAACATAGATGAAGCCCAAGCATTATTATAACAATTTATAAGTTCCTGTTTGTATGAAAGGGTGAGATTCTTTATCCATATAGGGTGTATATTGTCATAGCTGCTGCTAGTCTTGGTCCTAATATGATGTATTGCATTATTCATTTCCTGGATTGAAAATGGACTGGCTATATACTCGGATCCTGGGCGAGGCTGGTAACTTGGGTTCATAGGAATTGGGGGCATTTTGCTACAATTATTTGATGTTAGCTTATTAACAAAAAGAGTGGCAAATAGCTTAGCGTTTTCATTATCATTGTCATAATGGGTATTATTATGTATAAGCTCATACAGGAGTGGGTTGGGGGAAGTCTTTTTCACACAGATGTGGCTTATGACTTTATGTATAACTGGCTCATATGTTTCTCTGGAGAGATTATTTGCAAAATTATTCCAGTAGTTATATTTAGCATTTATTATTGTCCTTTTTAGATTAGATTCTGCTTGTAATTTTTTTAAATATATAGTAGATGATGTTTTTTTAAAGAATGTTCTCCTAGCTGCCTTTTTGTTCTCCATTTATTTTGGTACTCATTTGTCCACCATGCTTTGGAAATATGTTTAGGGAAGGTTTTCCTGGGTGTTTTCCTGGGGATAGCAAGATTATCTGTATTTATTAGTAAAGATGCCAAAACTTCAGCATGTGTGTCAGCTGTTGCGTTTGAAATGCATGACTTTTTGGGTGAAACTTGTAATTTCATCATTTAGCTTAATTTGGAACATAGGCCAATTTGCTTTAGTATTGATATATTTGGAGGTTTGTGATAGGGGTTCAGCAGGTTCATTAGGGAGCAAACCATGGCAAAGTGGTCAGTACACAGACTATCAATTTTATTTACATAAATTTTATTCAAAATATTTAAAGACAAAATTTGAAGGTCAATTGTAGAGAAACTGCCACTTTTGGGGTTGAAATATGTATTCATGTTTGGAGGGGTAGCAAAAGCTAATTCATTATTATTTGAAATCATACGCTCAATGAACTTACCAGCTTTATTTGCTGGTTTATTCCCCCACAAAAGGCTGTGGGCATTACAGTCTCCCCAAATAATGATATTTTTCAACATATTAGAATTATTTATATAGCTGAAGAAATTCATGGCATCTGTAGTTTGGCCATTAGGTTTATAAAAGCTTAATATGTAAGTTTTTGTATTATTCAGCCAAACACTTATACCAATTGCATCAACATCATTTACAAAATCTGGAAAGTTGATGCCACAGAATTTTATATTATTTTTAACTATTAAAGCTACTCCACCTCCTTTTCTCTCTGATGATCTATCCTTTCTCAGGATAGTGTATCCCAGAGACTTAATTTGTTGATTTTGGGTTAAATGAGTTTCCTGGAGGGAAGCAATATTGATGGAATTATTATTCATAAAAGATATTAGTTCATTTAACTTATTTTCTGTAAGTGATCTTACGTTCCACTGGACAATTGATGTGTGTTGTGTTGTTGATTTATTTTTCATATGACTGTGTATCAATGTTCAGCTTTGATAATAGTAAAGCAAGATCTTTTTTTGCTTGTATGAGCATATGATTAGGGATGTAGATTTTTGCCAATTCAGCAATGATTTTTGTTTTCTGTTGTTTTTGTATATTCATGGCCCGAACTGCATTGCAGTTTAGAATGAATAAGCCTATATTTGGGGTTTGCATGTTTGGTTGTACATCCAGTTTGTTAGTTAAGGGATTAAGTCCTGGTAGTGTTTCTGGTTTGTTTCTTTTTTTAAGGGGGTGCCAGGCCGACCTCATCTCACTAGGCAAGGACCCTTGTTGGCTTGGTGATTCTTTCTGATAGAGATGTGAGCTAGGGGGCTTAAAGGATGGTGTTTTGTAAGGAGTACTTGATGCATTGGGAGTGTTTGACTTGGGAGTTTTATTTGATTTCAATATGGGTTTTATTTGGTGTGATTGGGCAGCATTTGCTTCCATAGCTGCAAAAGGGTATGGAATGGCTTTCTCTGTTGCTATTTGGAGTGTTAGTGCTCTTTTCTTATATGCAGGGCATTGTGATTTATTGGTGGATTCATATGGGCCTTTACAATTGATACATGTAGGCTGAGTGTTGTTGCAAGTTGTCAACTCTTTAGGATGGGAGCCTTTAAAATTACTACAGACTAGGAGAATTTCATTGCATTTATTTGTCGTGTGTCCCAGTTTCAGACACTTCTGACACTGGATAGGATTTGGCTTGGATTCCTTGTGCGGTTCGATTTGCCCAAATAGGAATAACTTTTCTGGGATATTAATTTTTCCTTCAGCGTAAATAAGAAAGATCTACTTGTTTTTAATCCATTAGAGTTGGGTTTACCCAGTTGAGTGACATCTTCTACAGGGATTGTGAAACCAGCCCTATCTGAGAGCCCTTCTTTTAACTCCTGAATTGGTATTTCTAGGGGAGCATTATATACTACTATTTTTGTTGTGGATTGTTTTGGGTTCCATTTAGATGAATTAATTGGGGTATTCAGAAGAGATTTTAGCTTAAGTATTATATCTACTGATTTCTGATCTTGGACAGCTATTAGCAAAGATCTATCACGTTGAATGTTAAGAGAAAACAGTTTAACATTTTGAAAATTGCAACCCTTATTGTAGTAATCTTCGCTATTTCAAAGGGGGTATTAGGTGTAATTTTGAGGTAAATGCCTAAGTTTTGGGAAAGAGAAACTTGGACAGGGGGAGGGGAAATACTTTTGAATGGGGATGTTTTTTTCCTTTTTTTGAAGCTCCTAGAAAGGACCTCTTGAAATCCATTATCATCTATAATGACATTAGCTCCAACACTGATCATTGTCCTATTCTCAGAATTTGAGCTTTCATGTGAGCTTTGTGACAGAGAGCTTGACCAGCCAAGATGGGGCAAAAATGGATCAATTTCATTAGTATTTAGGGTGGGATCCGGAGGGACTTTTTTAGGGGGAGTTCTTTGCATTGCCTATTGGGATAAGCTTTAAGATAAACAGGAAAAGATAGTAATATGATACAAGACTGTCTGCTCTCTACTGTGGGGAAAACTTCACCATCCACAAAAGAAAACACCACAGTTTGGCCCTGAGGAGGATTTTGAGCACGATTGGTTCGGTACAACTACTGATAAATCGACACAATAATTCACAAGAAATTTATTTTAAAATTTCTTAAAATGTTGCTGTTGCGTCACTACAACAGCAACGCTACTAATTGTGTACAGCAACGCTATTGTTGTGTCACTACAACAGCTACTAATTTTGTATGACTAAGTCTTTTTAGTCACACAAAATTATTCTTCTTGTTCCTCTCAAGGATTTTCTCCTCCTTTCCTTTTCTTGTAAATTTATGTCCAATATTTATATGAAATGAGTAGTTTTCTGGGACATTCCCAGAAAGTGGATAGCTGCTTGTTTGGTGAATGTACTGGTTTGTTTTGAATACAGTAAGTTCGAGCACATTAATGAATACGAATAAATGCGAATGGGACAAAGGGGCATTTTTGCGAAAGGGGTATTTTAGATGTCAGGAAATCTGGCCCCACCTCCACGGAAAAACACCCTCCCCACTGAAATATATTCTAGACAATGCGGTCCCAGTGAAAATTTACTTCGGACAATTACTCTTAACCATTCCGTGCGTAAAATTGAGAAAAAGACATATAAAAAAAATTGTATAAGAACTCTAGCAAATTCTCCCAGTGTACAATTTCTCCTATTAAGTATAATTTCTTTAACTATAACTTTTAATTTTCATTTGAATAAGCTCTTTCTCTATATTTTTGGATGACTGGGTCGATACGATCACCCCTGCAAAAACAAAACAAAAATTACGTATCCCTGATCTTTCTTCTGGCAAAAAATACAAAATTCCACATTTTTGCAGATAGAAGCTTGAAACCTCTACAATAGGATTCTTGGATACGCTGAATCTGATGGAGTGATTTTCATTAAGATCACTTGACTTTTAGGGGGTGTTTCCGCCTTTTTTCGAAAATCAGGAAAATTTTCTCAGGCTCGTAACCTTTGATGGGTAAAACTAAACTTAATGAAACTTACATATTTGAAATCAGTATAAAAAGACAATTCTTTTGATATATCTATTGGTATCGAAATTCCATTTTTTAGAGTTTCAATTACTATTGAGCTGGGTTGCTCCTTACTCACAGTTCGTTACCATGAACTGTTTGATACTGCCATGGTAAGTGAAGCTGTCAACTTGATCAATCTTTTCGTTACCCAACATCATTTTTTCATCTTCACTTATTCCTAGGCTTAGTGAATTAGTCTTCTTAATATTTATCTTCAAACCTATTCTAGCACCCTGAACTCGCAAAACCTCTGAAAGCTCATTCATTTTGCTTACATTTTCATCTATGGTGCTTAAATCATCAGCGTAATTTAATTTCATGAGATTTTTTCCCTCCCCATTTGATTCCATGGTCTCCCATTGCCTTTCCTGTGCTTCTTAAGACAAAATCGACCAAAATAATCCATATAAAGGGGGATACCTTACAAGAATAAAGTCTTTACTAAAGTGCTTCTATCAACAGAATTGAACGCTTGCTAACAATCCTGAGGACTATAACTTTGTCTACAGCATCTCTCAGTCTTAAAAGTATCATATTACTAAGTAATCTGCTACCTACAGAGACCAGACTGATGCCTTTATAATTACCACACTCGCTCTTATCACCTTTCTTATACAGTGGTTTAATTAAGGTTTTCCTAAAATCGCTTGGTAGTTCCCCTTTTTCAAAAATCATATTCATAATCCTCAGTAACTTATTTCTAACCTTAAAGCCACCGTATTTATGAAACTCATCACGAAACAAATCTTCCTTCACATCTAAGGTATCAAAAACCTTTAGATTTTCTTCTATATCTTTTCCTGCAACTCTAGCTAGGTTTAGCACACTCTCAAAATGTCTTGCCAATCTCTCTTTAACTCTTTACTTATCACTAATTGAAGCCCCATCCCTATCTGTAACTAAGGCAAGTCCAGATTGACTACTCCCTCTCAATTTATTAACATGCCAGTACAATATTTTACCAATATGCCGCCTAGCTGCATCTTATAGATCCTCGGAAATTTTATCCACGGCATTGACTTCGCATCTCCTTTTCATATTTTAATGCTTTCTCCACTTTCTTTACATTCCTTTTGTTTTCGTATGATCTGTCACTCAGATAATTCTTGTACAGCCCCTTCTCCTCTCTATTAACTATAAAAACTTTTCGCTAATATTCCTAGCTTCAGTCTTAACTTTCTTCCCTAAGACACCATCAGCGACTTCATAAATTGTTTTCCTATAATTATTATATCCATCTTCCACCTTGTCAAATTTTAAACTCTTTAGTATTCAACTGTTCCTGAAAAGTTTCTCTCAAATTCTCATCGTTCAGCCTACCAACATCATAACTTCCCGGAAGGTAATTACCTTTCCAAAATTTCAGCTTCAAACTAACACTAGACAGTTCCAGATGCTGATCTTTACTTTCAATATCAATGGCAGCACTCCTATATATTCTAGTATCTTGTATTTATCCTGCCAGTCTTCGGTTTACTATAACATTATCAATAGGATTTGTTGTCTTAACATCACGTCAATACCACTGTAGAACAGTAGCTTTCCAAACATGAAACACATTTGATATCGCGTCACAAGGCTCTGATCCATGTCGTCACAGCCTTAGTTTAGTTGCTAGTGTCGGCAAAAATATAGATTTTTCCATAGGCTTCTGTTGATGCATACATCGGAATCGCGTGTGCGCGAAGGCGAAGTATGAATCTTGTGTGGTTTTAAATGTGTTTCAATTTTTCATTATTTAAAAAATGATCAGAAAGTATAATGATCACAACAGGCTTGCTGTTTACACTAAAGTTATGCTAAAGAATTTTGTTACATTTGTTTAAGAATTACTCCTGAAACACAAGGGCCTTTTAATTAGAACAATAAGACGCTTTTTTAAAATAACTAAAAATCTTTAGCGTAAAGAGCGACGTTTTGAGGAGGGGGCAACCCCCTTTATATAAGTAATAATTTCTGTTCGTGTTAAGTTTTATTGTTGTTCCTCACTTTCAGGTGAAAAAACTTGTTTGTTTTATTTAATCAAAGTTAAGAACAATGTTGGCACAATATATTTTTTTCTTTTTAGACCAGGGTACTTCATATCTAAGGAGTTGTCGTAGAAACCTCGAAAAGGGCTTGATCGATTGGCGATTGGAGTGGCTTCTGCTCTTTTTAATAGTTTGTCTGAATGACTGTCTGTCTGGTTTTCTGTCTGTCTATATTTATATGTGTCTTTTGTCCGTGTTTGTGTGTCTATTTGTTATATTTCTGACCTCCTGTGAGTCTGTGTCTTTTATTCCGCATGTATGTGTGTCTGTGTGTATTTTAGTATATTTCTGTGTGTATGTGTGTCTTTTTATGCCCCTGTCTGTGTGTTGTTGCATCCTTTTGTTCACCTGACTATATTTCTGTCTGTCCGTCTGTGTGACTTTTGGTCTGTGTTTCTTCTGGTGTATCTGTGTGCTCTTGTGCCTGTTTGTGTGTCTCTCTATCTCTGTGTCCATCTACTTGTGTGTCTATATTTCAAAAAAAATTTATTCTGCTTCTCTGTATGTCTCTTTGTATGTCTGTCTGTGTGTCTATATGCCTGTGTGTTTGTGCACCTGTGTGTCGTTTTCGCCCCTCTTTCTGTCTGTTTGTCTTATGTTTCTTCATAATGTATATGAAAATTCCTGTTATTAAATGTGTGACCATTAGCAAAAGTATGTTTGTAGTCCAACTGACGGGTCACTTAGTTTTGAAAATTCAGTTCGCCTATTCCTGAATTTGAAAAAATTTTGTTCACCTATCTCAGACTCAAGTATACCCCCTGTGAAGCCGGTAATAATGCTTATTTCCATTAAAATTCCTGTTCTTGCGTGTCAGACTTTGGTAAAAAACCTCTAAGAAATCCAAGTGACATTTTTCTGTCTTTTGAAAATAAATCCAGTTCCTTCGTTTCTTACTTTGCAAGAAAAATGTCCTGTTCACCCATCTCAGACTCTAGTGGACTCCCATTAGGGGTGGCTTATAGTACCTATGTCTCTTAAAATTTCTGTTCTTACATTTCTGTCCTTTAAAAAAAGTCTGTTTCAATTTTTTATCTCATTAACCAGTCTATAATGAAAAATTGATAGGGATATAGACGTAATACGTAAGATTATTGCAAAAATGAAACAAAAAATTCTTATGAGAGCAATTAGTAAGAAGAATTGGCATAAATTTCTAAACTGGAGTTCTTCCAGAATAATGATGAAGCTTTGTATGCCCTATTTTCTTATAAAAATATATGGACTTTATCCGTTGGTAAACCCATTATGGCAGCAGTAACGTTTGATGATGCTTTGTTTTTCATCAGTTCATCTTTTTATTCCTTGATGATATTGTCTTTCACAGCCCTTTTATTTTGCTTGGGGTTTATTCATAATGTTTTCTCGTAACAGGGCATATATTCCATTTCTGTGTCATATATGACTTTTTATCTGGTTTCAGCTACATTCACATCATACAACTCATCATTGGTATTTTGTCTTCATTGACTGTATCTGATGGTAAACTGTCGATGATACCATCAATATTCATCGCCGCATCGTGTCTATTAGCAAGCATAGATAAACATAGGTAGACCCGTATTAATAAAATGCAAGCGTCATGGCTACCAGTCCGTGGAGACGGTTTCAGGTGACAATGCCACCATGCGGCTCAAAAGTTTTCAGAACACTCTGTTGCAGAGCAGCAATGTATCATTAGACATTTAAGCTGCCTCATGGATGTGTTGGATCCCGTCAAATTTGAATCATGTGAAAAAACATGAAGCTATTGTGATCTCTTTTGCGTACGCGCAGAGAGATTCAAATAATACCATGTAATTGGTAGATTTTTGTGAGACGTTGGGTGAAAAAGATTATGTTGGCACAGATATCGTTGCACTTATTAAAACAGCAAATAAGGCGACTTCACGGCTGCGACACACCCACTATCCAATGAATCTATCACCATAGGACGAAATTTGTTGGGTTTGTACAAAAAAAATTAATGAGGAGGATGCGAAAACCCGCGACCATGATCATTTATACCAAGAGATTTCTTCGAAGGGAAGTAACTTTTAGGGGGTCGCCCATAAATCGTTTAATTTAAATGTTAGGCAACAATATTTTTTACCGGTTTACATGCACAATTCCAACTATGATTTGAAATTCATATTACCAGCGTTGGCATGATTGCAGAAAGATGAAGTTGTAGATGGCGCATGGGTAGATGGTATTTTCATGTAACATCATATCAAAATCATCTGAAAGTTCCTAGTCTAAGAATTTAAATGGCAAACAATTAATTAATGGTAATACTTATTGGAATAACATCCGTTTCCTTGATTCTTTTAGTTTCTTCCCCGGGTCTTTAAGCAAAGTAATTCAAGTGTAGAAAAGTGAAGATTTTAATAGTTTCTCCCTCCTCAAACAGCACTTTCCAGATTAGCAACTGTATGATTTATTAATTTGTAAGGGCATATACCCGTAAGAGTACTACAGGTCCGCCTCGAAGCTAAGTGAGGAAAAATTACCACCCATCGCAGAGTTGTATGATTCACTTCACGATCGTCAATGCACCACTGCCGATATAGATTTGCCAAGAGGGTTTTGGCAAAGGGAGGGTGTAAGACTGGGTGGTATTATTGTAACATGTACCTGGCAAGTGATGTATTGACGTTGTTGAATATTGTCTGTAAAAATACAGATAAAATTCATGAAGAATTCGGGTTGGCTTTGGGGTATTAATTTTCAACTCCACGTTTGGTGATGAATTTAATCCTTAAAATTAGTGGAGCAGAAATAGTTCTGATCACCGACGTAGGTCAGCACCTGTTTGTAGAGACATTTATGCGGGGAGGGTATGTTTTTCACGGGGATTGTATCCTTGAAACCCACCCGACTGGACAACGCACCGTTGAAAAGTCGGATGCCGTTTTATTGGATATGAATTCCCTTTATCCGTCCGCAATGTTTCACTTTTATTAGCCGTGCGGGAATTACCAATCGCTTGACAATCCTTCTGCTTCAGATTTCCCCAATATTCACACTGTTGAGGAAAATGGACCACAAGGATGGTTTTTCGAAATTGATGGTGAAATTCCTCTGGAGCTTCATGACTCGGTAAAAGATTTTGTTTTCCCCTGCATCAATAGACCAATGCATAGGGACTCGCTGAGTACCTACAGTTTACCATTAGCAGAGAATAAAGGCATGAACTGGACACCTAAAACAAAAGCTTATTGCCGACCTGGAGCCGAAACGGAATATTGTTGTACACCACGTTCTTTTGCGGTGGACGCTTGCCAATGGTAGCATAGACGGCCAACGGTGTCACAAGGATTAATAGAGCACTCCAATTTAACCAAAATTCTTACATGAAGATGTTTGTTGACACTTTTTTCAACAAGCGGTCTCAACTGAAAACAAAGGTCAAAAAAGAGATCTTTAAACTCATTTTAAATTCGGCCTTTGGTAATATGTGTGAGAGTTTGCGAAACAGGTGTCGTTGTGACGTTGTGACCGATCCAAAAGAATGTGTCCGGATAATTGCGGATCCAAATTTCACATCATTCACGATCACAGTCTCCAATATGGTCCTCTTACATAGTAAAAAAAGAAATGTAGTTTTAAATAAAAACATTGCTGCTGGCAGTGCCATTCTAGAAATTTCAAAGAAACTCTTGTTGGAGTTTTATTACAATGTATGTAAGCGCCAGTGGCCGATAGAGGGACAAGTTCAAGTTTTTTATGGGGATACGGATTCTTTATTTTTAAAAGTTAAAACACATAATTTATTGGAAGATTTGGAAAATGGAGAGCACATTAGCTCTCGAATGGATTACACAAACTGGGATGAGTCCCCCTATTGTGGTAAAGCTTTCTAATTTAGTTAATTATTAATTTAGTAAAAATATATAAGACGCAAATATGAAGTTTTGAAATACCAATTTTTATTAAGATAAGGAACATATCCTGCCAAGTTCTGTTTAACGGGAAAATGAGAAATTACCACTTCCTAGCGATTACGTGGGAAGGTGTGGCTTATAAAAATGTATAAGAGATACATTTTATCGGAATGGGGTAATCTGATACTAACTTTATGCCGGACTGTTCTCTGGTCCGTTATTTTTAGAAATACCTTGGAATTTTGTCTGATCATTGTGAATGTCAAAGTATCTTATTATATATTATTGTTGTTTTTGAGACTTGTGGTCTACTTGGGGCAGCCAGTCCCAGTAGCATATCTATATCTGTCATTACTATGTGGAAATTGAATAAAAGTATTGTGTTTGAGACAAACTGTCTACGATCTACCTTTAGCCCTCGAACATACCCAGTCGGTACGCCTCATTAGTTCGGTCATAGCCTAAGGAACGCTACCAATGTTAAATTACCTTAGGGCCAGAGTTTATCTCCCCTATAAAGGGAGAATAAAGGCATATACGATTACAACACCACTCAAATACCACAAATAACACTTCACAACAACTGGTGGTCGCTGGAAAAACTGGGTCGAGGAGACTAAATAGGGTTGCAAAAAAAAATCGAAATAACTGTATTAGAAGGGGAAAGTAAATTTACTTTTCTTTTAGCGGCGCTCGAATTAGCAAACCTTCGAGAAGCTTTGCTCGAACTTTGGCTATTAGAAATAGATTTGTATCCCCCCAAAGAGTTGGGTACAATAGAAAAAATGGAGAAAAGGCTCAATCAAGAATTGTAAAATGAAAAAAATAGTATTCAGTATTTAGCAAGTAGAAGTATGTGTATTGTTAGTAGTTTTATTAGTGTTAGTAATAACTGCAGTGTAGTAGTGCCGTATATACCTAAATAATAAAGTATTTGTACCGCAAATTGAAAGAACAAAATAAAAAATAATACGTAAATAAAAAAAAAAAAATCTAGCTGGACTGATGAAACGCTGGTAGAAATAGAAGAATTTTAGACATAATAGTAGCAAATAGGGTCCTAAGTCAGCCTTACTACAGGTAGAGGCTAGACTTATTGTTCAAGGATAACACAGCTACAATTTGGTAAAGGAAGCACATAAATTATGGTCCGAACAATCATAGGTTAGAAGCTGCCATTTGCGAGTGTTTTAGGAGTAGAGATGCTTCGAAAATATGGCATCTTATGACGTAATAAGCAATAGAATTACCTTTGTTAAAGCTAACAAATACTAAGTTAGTTATGTAGTTTCACAAGCAAAGGGAAGGAAAAGATATATAAATATATATAATTAAAGATCTTGAGGAAAGGAATGGAAAAAAACGAGAAAGGTAACGTTATAAGTAAGAAAGCAAATGTGGAAGCTTAGTAAAAGTCGCCGAAGGAAGCAAAAAAAGAGTTGTTATCCAGCTGTGATGGGAACTCTGCATAAGGAAAGAAATTCGATGAGAGAACCCGATAGTCACAGAAAATTGAGGCATGGGAATAGGTCTTAAAAGGGCCTCCTTTCCCTACATAGAAGACCTTCATCTGAAAAATGGTGCTAGAAAAAGTTCAAATTCTGAATTAGCCACACAAAATGCGTCAGAAGAAAGTTCTAATTTGAATTTGAAGCTATGGCTGCTTTTGAGCCATGTAGATGTAAAACAAGCCAGTGTTCATGCTTGTTTACAAAGAATATAAGCCCACATTAGGACAAACAGGGAAGGCAATGCATCTTTTTGGGATAGCATATATTGATAATTCTGGTCCGCTCTTACGGTTACTCATTGACGAATCATCCTCAAGTCTAGTCTGATTATAAATCAGTAAAGTTTAGTCGAATATCATATAGAGTGTATATCAGATAAAACACGGTCTGATAGTAGAAATCAAATAGAGTGAAGCCACTAGTCCCTTATATTCAAATTAGCCTACAAGTAGATTCTATGGAGGAACTAAATAGAAATAATATTACGGAAACAATTACACGGGGCGTAACAGTTTATATTACAATAATTAACGTTCAAATTCCTAACCTTATACGGGTTAAGGTAAACTTAATAAACACTATATTTTTATAATCAGCATTAAAATACAATTCTTTTTATACGCATATTTAAAAAAAAATATATTTGGGGGTATAATTTAAAAAAAAAACGAAGGAGGGTAGTTTACTGAAATTGGGTCATTGGAAGCTAGCAAATTTGGAGTTGAGCTCAATCACTGGTGGTCTCTCGTTGTTCAGTAAACGCGAAGCATATTCTGACCTTTGACTCTCTGAGGTGGCACTTCCAGTCGAATTTGAAAAAAATGTTTTTGAAGAATTTTAAAATAATTATAATAGGAAAAACAGCAAGAGTTTACATTAATTGTACAATACATGTACAAGCTAGCTGTAGTCTTATTAAAATTAGTTATAGTATAACACAATAATTGTTTATTAGTTGCACTAGGTGAAAAAGAATAAAATTAAAAAAAAAATTAAAGACTATAATTAAGCGCTATAAAGATTTAAGCAAAACTTAGAATAAGCTTATAAAGCAAAAAAAGTGCGATTTAAAAGAAATGAAAAGCAATATAAAAATAAATTATAACCTAAAAACTTACCAGGAGGTAAAAGCCAAGGACAAAATCCATTAAAAATATCCCAAAATAAACCTCATCGTCACAAGCAAACCACAGTAGTTCAAGGTAATAATTTTAGCTCTAGCGATGTTTTGGATCTGAGAACACGTCCTGGTTCAGGAGAATATTATTTTAAACAATTAGTTTTCACCTGTGCCAACACAATCACCCAAATCCCGATCGGTTGAACCCTAACACAAACTAAACGATATCTACGTTTTCTTTGAAATTAAATATAGCTTTACGCAAAAAAAGGAAACTCGCAGTAATGAGCTCTGAACAGAATCTAGTCTTGTATATCTCCCTGATTTAAGCTTATCAATAAACCATAGATAAGGAGCACCGAATTCAAAGTTATTTAGTATTGCAGAGGACGTATTGTCTCTCTATCTTCATCAAATAAAATGGTAATTAAAACTGGGATAAAATGGGTCACCTGTATATCGCAAAAATTGCATTTTAAGGAAGAAATGAGAACTAGCAAATGCAAGGCAAAATTTAATTAAAAGTGTTCAAAAAAATTAGCTGGAAGAACTACAGTACTTTTCTAAAACAAAAACTTTCGAAGAAAAAATTTGAATAATTTCAAAAAAATACAGGTTGCAAAAATTAGACACCCCACCCCCACCTCTTAGAAATATGGAGATAATAAATTTGATAATAAAGGGCAATTAGCATAAAAACTTGTTAAGGTTATTGAAAAAGAACATGGAATATATAAATATAGGCTTTAAAAAAAGACATATTTTACTGAAAAAGCGGGAAAAAACTTGAAAAACCCCTTAGGCTCCACTGAAATATCGAATAAAAGAAAAAGAAGGATTCAAGTTGAAAATATAGCCAGACGAAACTAAAAGGAAAATAAACTGAATGAAGTCAGTTAAACTCTGTTAGACGCACTTATTGAACTTGCCGAACGAACTAGTATGAAAATTGTACTAAATAAGTACAAATTATTAGCATTAATACTACGGAGCCCCCGTTACATTGGTTAACGCGGCCCAAGATTAATAAAAATAGTGGATAAATGCGCCAAATAGTCAAGAAAAGAAATTTGGCTCCCTTATGTGGAAGTCGTTTTCAGAAAAATGACTATCATGACATAGAAAATGGAAAGTAAGGCACGTAATAGTCTTAAGAACTTGAAGTTGAAACCTAAGACAGACCACTATAAATGGGAAGTTAAAGTGAAAATAGTCATTGTCACTTGTATGTCAAAAACTGAATTACTGTGCCATGAAGGCCAGGTATTTTATGCAGAAGGGCCACATTTCTGATAAAAGAATAGCCCAAGAGAAAATTGTGGCAACAAATCAAAAAGTGTGACAATAATATAAATAATTAAATATTGTGTGTCCAGGTTCATAATAGTCCTTTTAGCTGTATCCATGACAAGAGGACCTGGAAACGTTATAAGGAGCTATCAGAAGGCAGTCATGGTAAGCGAACCTTCAAAGTACAGGCAAAAATCATTTGATAATGGTATTACAGGTATAAGTCGAACAGCAAAATGTTTGTACGTGCTCTAGCTTGCAAAAAGAAAACAAATTGTAAACGAAAACGTTTTGTTCAAGCGGGTGGTAATTTCTTTTCAGTGTTACTACCGATAATCGCCGGAATTGTAAACACTATTCTCTAGAAATGGCTAAACCCTATAAATTGACGCCAATTGAACTCGTTTTTTCACCCAAAGACCACTTTGAAGATAATTTTGATAAATTTCTTAACAATGAAACAATTCCTGATGATGAAAAATTAATTTTGCTTCAAAATGCCCTTCGTCGTGTCAACAAACATAAACCCTATCGTGAAAAACCACTTAAAGTCAGTGTCATTGATCAACCTTCTGAAAACAGTGAAACACAGAAAAAGGAAGATTTAATAAAAAGTGTTGTGCACTTGGTGCCTCAATCTTATCGTGAACAAAGTAAAAGACTCTTGGCTTATACCGCTGAAAATGAACAAATTGATAAGAAAAAGAATGAAGTTATAATCCAGGGCGAGCCTTACAATTTAATTGATTTGTCATCGGATCTGATTGCAAGTCGTAAAAGAGTCGATTCTTTTGATAGTCATTTATATAATTTTTAAAGTCGTCAAATTTTCATAAAAGTCTTATCGGCAATAAGCAAATTCTAAAGGAATTAAAAGATCATAGTCCATTAAAAGTAGAAGATGATTTTAAATCTTTCTTAGAAAGCACGCCTAGTGGCGATTTGACACTGGTAACAAGACAAAAGCCAAGACGTATTGATTCACCTGGTAGTATACAAAAGGGTAGCGGATGGTTACGACCAAAATGGATAAAATTTTGAAAGGTGTTTATGAAAATATCGGAGAACCAGGAAGTTCAAATTCTCCAAATACACTTTCCAAAGTCACTGGTGTTGACACTAAAACTATACTAGACTATCTACAAAAGGCACCCAGTTATACTCTTCATCGAAATCATAGAACTAGGGGTAATCACTATCGAAAAACTAAAGCCTTTTACCCTCGGCATGTATTACAAGCAGATATTTTGATTCTAGACTCGATTCAAAGACGTCATAATAAACCCTACAAGTACATTTTACTCGCAATAAGTGTGTTTAGTCGGTATGCAAATTCAGTTCCATTGCAGACAACGTGAGGCAATGAAGTTGCTAAAGCCCTTGAATCTATCTTTGAAAAAGATTCATATAAAAAAATTTAAACAGACCGTGCAATTGAATTTGTTAATCCCCATGTAAACAAAATTTTATCGAAATATAATGCAATAATGTATCATAGTCATAGTCCTATAAAGGCAGCATTGGCTGAACGTTTAATACGATTTTTATTCGACTTTTAATTTCAAGAAATTGTCCATTGAAAAATACGACTGCATTTAATCATGATTTAGATAAAATCATGCAAATATACAAACAACGTCTTCATCGATCCTTGTTCAATACTAACCCTCAGGAAGTTCATTATAGTGAGAGTACACATTTCCTTAAACAATATATTAATGAAAAGGCAGGAAAAAAATTAACGTTGGTGATACTGTTCGAATCAATCCTACAAGAAATATTTTTGAAAAGGTAAATTACTTGTGGTCTACTGAACTTTTTAAAGTATCAAAAATCCTAGATAGTAAACCAATAACATATTGGCTTCGTGATATGCAAGATGAAGAGATTCTTGGCAAATTTGATGATAATGAATTACAAAAAGTTAAAAACACTGGAATGTACCAAATTGAAAAGGTATTAAAGAATCGTACTCGCAAGGCAAAAACTGTTGCTTTTTCGCTGGCTAGGATAAAACTCTGATTTTGATTCGTGGATACCCGTTGAAGATGTTCATAATGTCTGAACGTTTTTACCTAACATTGATGTCCAACGTTTCTGACCCTCTATATAACGATTTGAATAAAACAAGTGATTTTTGGACAAAACTTTCTCTTGCCAATAAATTCAAAGGAAGGTATGAAGTTGCTCTTTTAGATTGTATTCTTAATAACAGATATGATATCCTAAGAAAGGATCGTGCATATAATATTAAAATACGACCTTTTGAAATTGGTGATAAAGGTGCAATGGCAACTTTTGACTCTAATGATTACCCTATTGCTACCATACCTTACAGGGAATACAATAATATACATGAGCTGTGTCGTGCTATCGACAAAAAATTGCAAGTCGAAAAAAGTTGCCTTTCAATTCAATTATTTGACGGTACAAAGGAGAATTTATATTACCAATCCATTTGAGAATGAAATAATTTTCCTCAATGAGAATTTACGTGAGGTTCTTGGTGTTAACAACCGTATTATTAAGACAGAAAATTTCAGTGGCAATGACCATGTTATCTATGCAGAGTATCCACCCACCTTCTGCTCGGACAGTTTTATATTTCTTTATGCATCCTTTGTCGAGAGATCAATAGTTGGTAATACCAATATCCCCCTCCTACGTGTTCTTGAACGAAAAACCACAGTGACAATGTAAACCATGAAAAAGAACTACTGAAATATTGCAACTTTTAAATTTCAACGAAAAAGTCCAAAATGAACTTCAAAACATCTTGAGAATGCAACAGTGAGAATGTAAACTACTGAAATATTCCAACTCTTACGCTTCAACGAAAAAAAAAATTCAAAATTAACTTTGAAACATCAAGAGAATGTAACAGTGACACGGTTGACCACGACAAAACACTACTTAAAATATTCTAACTATTAAATTTCAATAAAAAAAAATTGAAATGAATTTAGAAACATCAAGAAAATGTAAGGGTGACATAGTATACCACGACAAAACACAACTGAAATATTCCAAGTCTTACATTTAAACGAAATAAAATTCAAAATGAAGTTAGAAATATCAAGAGAATGTAAAAGTGGCAAGCTAAACGGCTATATAATACCACTGAAGTATTCCAATTCTTAAATTTCAACGAAAAAAATACAAAGTGAACTTTGAAACATCAAAAGAATGTAACAGTGACATGGTAAACCACGACAAAACACTAGTGAAATATTCCAACTCTTAGATTTCAACTATAAAGATCCAAAATCAACTTTGAAACATCTTCAGAATGTAAAACGGACATGGTAAACCACGACAAAACACTAGTGAAATATTCCAACTTTTAGATTTCAACGAAAAAATCCAAAATGATCATTTAAAAATCAAGAGTATGTAACAGTGACATGGTAACTCTTACATTTTCACGAAAAAAAATCCAAAATGAACTTTGAAACATTTTCAGAACGTAACAGGGACAAGGTAAATCACGATAAAACATTACTGAAACATTCCAACTATTAGATGTCAACGAAAAAATCCAAAATGATCATTGAAACATCAAAAGAATGTAACAGTGACATGGTAAACCACGACAAAACACTGCTGAAATATTCCAACTCTTAGATTTCAACGAAAAACAAAATCAAAATGAATTTTAAACATCAAGACAATGTAACAGTGACAATGTAAACCATGAAAAAAAATTACTAAAATATTGCAACTTTTACATTTCAACGAAAAAGTCCAAAATAAACTTCAAAACATCTTCAGAATGCAACAACGACAAGGTAAACTACTGAAATATTCCAACTCTTACGCTTCAACGAAAAAAAAATTTCAAAATGAACTTTGAAACATCAAGAGAATGTAACAGTGACACGGCTGACCACGACAAAACACTACTGAAATATTCTAACTGTTAAATTTCAATAAAAAAATTCAAATGAATTTAGAAACATCAAGAGAATGTAAGGGTGAAATAGTATACCACGACAAAACACAACTGAATTATTCCAAGTCTTACATTTAAACGAAAACAAATTCAAAATGAAGTTGGAAACATCAAGAGAATGTAACAGTGGCAAGCTAAACCACGATATAATACTGAAATATTCCAATTCTTACGTTTCAACGAAAAAAAATACAAAGTGAACTTTGAAACATCAAGAGAATGTAACAGTGACATTGTAAACCATGAAAAAGCACTACTGAAATATTGCAACTTTTACATTTCAACGAAAAAGTCCAAAATAAACTTCAAAACATCTTCAGATTGCAAGAGTGACAAGGTAAACCATGACATAACACTAATGAAATATTCCAACTCTTAGGTTTCAACGAAAAAAAATAAATTTAAATGAACTTTGAAACATCAAGAGAATGTAACAGTAACACGGTAGACCACGACTAAACACTACTGAAATGTTCCAACTCTTAAATTTCAATAGAAAAAAAATCAAATGAACTTAAAAACATCAAGAGAATGTAAAGGTGACGTAGTAAACCACGACAAAACACTATTGAAATATTCCAAGTCTTACATTTAAACTAAAAAAAAAATTAAAAATGGAGTTTGAAACATCAAGAGAATGTAACAGTGACAAGCTAAACCGCGATATAATACCACTGAAATATTCCAATTCTTACATTTCAACGAAAAAAAAAATACAAAGTGAACTTTGAAACATCAAAAGAATGTAACAGTGACATTGTAAACCATGAAAAAGCACTATTGATATATTGCAACTCTTACATTTCAACGAAAAAATCCAAAATGAACTTTGAAACATCTTCAAAATGCAACAGTGACAAGGTAAACCATGACATAACACTACTGAAATATTCCACTCCAAATTTTACATTTCAACGAAAAAACAATTCAAAATGAACTTTGAAACATCAAGAGAATGTAATGGTGACATAGTAAACCACGACAAAACACTACTGAAATATTCAAAGTCTTACATTTAAACGAAAAATATCCAAAATGAAGTTTGAAACATCAAGAGAATGTAACAGTGACAAGCTAAACCGCTATATAATACCACTGAAGTATTCCAATTCTTACATTTCAACGAAAAAAATACAAAGTGAACTTTGAAACATCAAGAAAATGTAACAATGACATGGTAAACCACGACTAAACACTAGTGAAATATTCCAACTCTTAGATTTCAACTAAAAATAACCAAAATGAACTTTGAAACATGTTCAGAATGTAAAAGGGACATGGTAAACCATGACAAAAAACTACTGAAATATTCCAACTCTTACATTTTCACGAAAAAAAGAATTCAAAATGAACTTTGAAACATTTTCAGAATAAAAATCTGACAAGGTAAATCACGATAAAACATTACAGAAACATTCCAACTTTTAGATTTCAACGAAAAAATCCAAAATGATCAAAGAAATATCTAGAGTATGTAACAGTGACATGGTAACTCTTAGATTTTCACGAAAAAAAACATCCAAAGTGAACTTTGAAACATTTTCAGAATGTAACAGGGACAAGGTAAATCACGATAAAACATTACTGAAACACTCCAACTTTTAGATTTCAACGAAAAAATCCAAATTGATCATTGAAACACGAAGAAAATGTAACAGTGACATGATAAAAAAAGACAAAATGCTACTGAAATATTCCAACACTTAAGTTTCAATAATAAAAATCCAAATGAATTTAGAAATATTTTCAGAATGTAACAGGGACAAGGTAAATCACGACAAAACATTACTGAAACATACCAACTTTGAGATTTCAACGAAAAAATCCAAAATGATCATTAAAACATCAAGAGAAAGTAACAGCGACATGGTAAACCACGACAAAACACTACTGAAATATTCCAACTCTTAGATTTCAACGAAAAAGAAAATCGAAAATGAACTTTGAAACATCAAGAGAATGTAACAGTGACAATGTAAACCATGAAAAAAAATTACTGAAATATTGCAACTTTTACATTTCAACGAAAAAGTCCAAAATGAACTTCAAAATATCTTCAGAATGCAACAGTGACAAGGTAAACTACTGAAATATTCCAACTCTTACGCTTTAACGAAAAAAAATTCAAAATGAACTTTGAAACATCAAGAGAATGTAACAGTGACACGGTGGACCACGAAAAAACACTACTGAAATATTCTAACTGTTAAATTTCAATAAAAAAAATTCAAATGAATTTAGAAACATCAAGAGAATGTAAGGGTGACATAGTATACCACGACAAAACACAACTGAAATATTCCAAGTCTTACATTTAAACGAAAAAAAAGTTCAAAATGAAGTTAGAAATATCAAGAGAATGTAAAAGTGGCAAGCTAAACGGCTATATAATACCACTGAAATATTCCAATTCTTAAATTTCAACGAAAAAAATACAAAGTGAACTTTGAAACATCAAGAGAATGTAACAGTGACATGGTAAACCACGACGAAACACTAGTGAAATATTCCAACTCTTAGATTTCAACTATAAAGATCCAAAATGAACTTTGAAACATCTTCAGAATGTAAAACGGACATGGTAAACCATGACAAAACACTACTGAAATATCCCAACTCTTATATTTTCACGAAAACAAAAATCCAAAATGAACTTTGAAACATTTTCAGAATGTAACAGTGACAAGGTAAATCACGATAAAACATTACTGAAACATTCTAACTTTTAGATTTCAACGATAAAATCCAAAATGATCATTTACACATCAAGAGTATGTAACAGTGACATGGTAACTCTTACATTTTCACGAAAAAAAAATCCAAAATGAACTTTGAAAAATTTTTAGAATGTAACAGGGACAAGGTAAGTATCGATAAAACATTACTTTGAAACATCAAGAGAATTTAACAGTGACATTGTAAACCATTAAAAAGCACTACCGAAATATTGCAACTCTTACATTTCAACGAAAAAATACAAAACAAACTTTGAAACCTCTTCAGAATGCAACAGTGACAATGAAAACCATGACATGACACTACTGAAATATTCCAACTCTTACATTCTAACGAAAAAATATATTCAAAATGAAGTTCGAAACATCAAGAGAATATAACAGTGACAATGTAAACCATGACAAAACACTAACTCTTACATTTCAACGAAAAAATCCAAAATGAACATTGAAACATCAAGAGAATGTAACAGTGACATGGTAAACCACGAAAAAACACTACTGAAATATTCCAACTCTTAGATTTCAACGAAAAAGAAAATCGAAAATGAACTTTGAAACATCAAGAGAATGTAACAGTGACAATGTAAACCATGAAAAAAAAATACTGAAATATTGCAACTTTTACATTTCAACGAAAAAGTCCAAAATGAACTTCAAAACACCTTCAGAATGCAACAGTGACAAGGTAAACTACTGAAATAATCAAACTCTTACGCTTCAACGAAAAAAAATTCAAAATGAACTTTGAAACATCAAGAGAATGTAACAGTGACACGGTTGACCACGACAAAACACTACTTAAAATATTCTAACTGTTAAATTTCAATAAAAAAAAATTCAAATGAATTTAGAAACATCAAGAAAATGTAAGGGTGACATAGTATACCACGACAAAACACAACTGAAATATTCCAAGTCTTACATTTAAACGAAATAAAATTCAAAATGAAGTTAGAAACATCAAGAGAATGTAACAGTGGCAAGCTAAACGGCTATATAATACCACTGAAATATTCCAATTCTTAAATTTCAACGAAAAAAATACAAAGTGAACTTTGAAACATCAAGAGAATGTAACAGTGACATGGTAAACCACGACAAAACACTAGTGAAATATTCCAACTCTTAGATTTCAACTACAAAGATCCAAAATCAACTTTGAAACATCTTCAGAATGTAAAACGGACATGGTAAACCATGACAAAACACTACTGAAATATTCCAACTCTTACATTTTCACGAAAACAAAAACCCAAAATGAACTTTGAAACATTTTCAGAATGTAACAGTGACAAGGTAAATCACGATAAAACATTACTGAAACATTCCAACTTTTAGATTTCAACGAAAAATCCAAAATGATCATTTAAACATCAAGAGTATGTAACAGTGACATGGTAACTCTTACATTTTCACGAAAAAAAAAAATCCAAAATGAAATTTGAATTTTTTTCAGAATGTAACAGGGACAAGGTAAATATCGATAAAATATTACTGAAACATTCCAACTTTTAGATTTCAACGAAAAAATCCAAAATGATCATTGAAACATCAAGAGAATGTAACAGTGACATGGTAAAACACGACAAAACACTACTGAAATATTCCAACTCTTAGATTTTAACGAAAAAGAAAATCAAAAATGAACTTTGAAACATGAAGAGAATGTAACAGTGACAATGTAAACCATGACAAAAAACTACTGAAACATTACAACTTTTACATTTCAACGAAAAAGTCCAAAATGAACTTCAAAACATCTTCAGAATGCCACAGTGACAAGGTAAACTACTGAAATATACCAACTCTTACGCTTCAACAAAAAAAAATTAAAATGAACTCTGAAACATCAAGAGAATGTAACAGTGACACTGTTGATCACGACAAAACACTAATGAAATATTCTAACTCTTAAATTTCAATAAAAAAACAATTCAAATGATTTTAGAAACATCAAGAGAATGTAAGGGTGACATAGTATACCACGACAAAACACTACTGAAATATTCCAAGTCTTACATTTAAACGAAAAAACTTCAAAATGATCATTTAAACATCAAGAGTATGTAACAGTGACATGGTAACTCTTACATTTTCACGAAAAAAAAAATCCAAAATGAACTTTGAAACATTTTCAGAATGTAACAGGGACAAGGTAAATATCGATAAAACATTACTGAAACATTCCAACTTTTAGATTTGAACGAAAAAATCCAAAATGATCATTGAAACATCAAGAGAATGTAAAAGTGACATGGTAAACCACGACAAAACACTACTGAAATATTCCAACTCTTAGATTTTAACGAAAAAGAAAATCGAAAATGAACTTTTAAACATCAAGATAATTTAACTGTGACAATGTAAACCATGAAAAAAAACGACTGAAATATTGAAACTTTTACAATTCAACGAAAAAGTCCCAAATGAACTTCAGAACATCTTCAGAATGCCACAGTGACAAGGTAAACTACTGAAATATACCAACTCTTACGCTTCAACAAAAAAAAATTTAAAATGAACTTTGAAACATCAAGAGAATGTAACAGTGACACTGTTGACCACGACAAAACACTAATGAAATATTCTAACTCTTAAATTTCAATAAAAAAACAATTCAAATGAATTTAGAAACATCAAGAGAATGTAAGGGTGACATAGTATACCACGACAAAACACTACTGAAATATTCCAAGTCTTACATTTAAACGAAAAAAAAAAATTCAAAATGAAGTTAGAAACATCAAGAGAATGTAACAGTGGCAAGCTAAACCGCGATATGATAAAATCTTAGATTTCAACTAAAAAGATCCAAAAGGAACTTTGAAACATCTTCAGAATGTAAAAGTGAGATGGTAAACCATGACAAAACACAACTGAAATATTCCAACTCTTACATCTCAACGATAAAAATCCAAATGAAGTTTGAAACATCTTCAGAAAGTAACAGTGACATGGTAAACCACGACGAAACACTAGTGAAGTATTCCAACTCTTAGATTTCAACTAAAAAGATCCAAAATGAACTTTGAAACATCTTCAGAATGCAACAGTGACAAGGTAAACCATGACCTAACACTACTGAAATATTCCGCTCTAACTCTTACATTTCAACGAAAAAAAATTCAAAATGAACTTTGAAACATTAAGAGAATTTTAGGGTGACAAAGTAAACCACGACAAAACACTACTGAAACATTCCAAGTCTTACATTTAAACGAAAAAGAATTCAAATGAGGTTTGAAACATCAAGGGAATGTAACAGCGACAAGCTAAACCACGATATAATACTAGTGAAATGTTTCAATTCTGACATTTCAACGAAAAAAATACAAAGTGAACTTTGAAACATCAAGAGAATTTAACAGTGACATTGTAAACCATTAAAAAGCACTACCGAAATATTGCAACTCTTACATTTCAACGCAAAAATACAAAACGAACTTTGAAACCTCTTCAGAATGCAACAGTGACAATGAAAACCATGACTTGACACTACTGAAATATTCCAACTCTTACATTTCAACGAAAAAATAAATTCAAAATGAAGTTCGAAACATCAAGAGAATATAACAGTGACAATGTAAACCATGACAAAACACTACTGAAATATTCCAACTCTTACATTTCAACGAAAAAATCCAAAATGAACATTGAAACATCAAGAGAATGTAACAGTGACATGTTAAACCACGACAAAACACTACTGAAATATTCCAACTCTTAGATTTCAACGAAAAAGAAAATCGAAAATGAACTTTGAAACATCAAGAGAATGTAACAGTGACAATGTAAACCATGAAAAAAATTACTGAAATATTGCAACTTTTACATTTCATCGAAAAAGTCCAAAATGAACTTCAAAACATCTTCAGAATGCAACAGTGACAAGGTAAACTACTGAAATATTCAAACTCTTACGCTTCAACGAAAAAAAAATTCAAAATGAACTTTGAAACATCAAGAGAATGTAACAGTGATACGGTTGACCACGACAAAACACTACTTAAAATATTCTAACTGTTAAATTTCAATAAAAAAAAATTCAAATGAATTTAGAAACATCAAGAAAATGTAAGGGTGACATAGTATACCACGACAAAACACAACCGAAATATTCCAAGTCTTACATTTAAACGAAATAAAATTCAAAATGAAGTTAGAAACATCAAGAGAATGTAACAGTGGCAAGCTAAACGGCTATATAATACCAGTGAAATATTCCAATTCTTAAATTTCAACGAAAAAAATACAAAGTGAACTTTGAAACATCAAGAGAATGTAACAGTGACATGGTAAACCACGACAAAAAACTAGTGAAATATTCCAACTCTTAGATTTCAACTATAAAGATCCAAAATCAACTTTGAAACATCTTCAGAATGTAAAACGGACATGGTAAACCATGACAAAACACTACTGAAATATTCCAACTCCTACATTTTCACGAAAACAAAAATCCAAAATGAACTTTGAGGCATTTTCAGAATGTAACAGTGACAAGGTAAATCACAATAAAACATTACTGAAACATTCCAACTTTTAGATTTCAACAAAAAAATCCAAAATGATCATTTAAACATCAAGAGTATGTAACAGTGACATGGTAACTCTTACATTTTCACGAAAAAAAATCCAAAATGAACTTTGAAACATTTTCAGAATGTAACAGGGACAAGATAAATATCGATAAAACATTACTGAAACATTCCAACTTTTAGATTTCAACGAAAAAATCCAAAATGATCATTGAAACATCAAGAGAATGTAACAGTGACATGGTAAACCACGACAAAACACTACTGAAATATTCCAACTCTTAGATTTTAACGAAAAAGAAAATCGAAAATGAACTTTGAAACATCAAGAGAATGTAACATTGACAATGTAAACCATGAAAAAAAACTACTGAAATATTGCAACTTTTACATTTCAACGAAAAAGTCCAAAATGAACTTCAAAACATCTTCAGAATGCCACAGTGACAAGGTAAACTACTGAAATATACCAACTCTTACGCTTCAAAAAAAAATAAAAATTAAAATGAACTTTGAAACATCAAGAGAATGTAACAGTGACACTGTTGACCACGACAAAACACTAATGAAATATGCTAACTCTTAAATTTCAATAAAAAAACAATTCAAATGAATTTAGAAAAATCAAGAGAATGTAAGGGTGACATAGTATACCACGACAAAACGCTACTGAAATATTCCAAGTCTTACTTTTCAACAAATAAAATCCAAAATGATCATTTAAACATCAAGAGTATGTAACAGTGACATGGTAACTCTTACATTTTCACGAAAAAAAAAAATCCAAAATGAACTTTGAAACATTTTCAGAATGTAACAGGGACAAGGTAAATATCGATAAAACATTACTGAAACATTCCAACTTTTAGATTTGAACGAAAAAATCCAAAATGATCATTGAAACATCAAGAGAATATAACACTGACATGGTAAACCACGACAAAACACTACTGAAATATTCTAACTCTTAGATTTTAACGAAAAAGAAAATCGAAAATGAACTTTGAAACATCAAGAGAATGTAACAGTGACAATGTAAACCATGAAAAAAAACTACTGAAATATTGCAACTTTTACATTTCAACGAAAAAGTCCCAAATGAAATTCAAAACATCTTCAGAATGCCACAGTGAAAAGGTAAACTACTGAAATATACCAACTCTTATACTTCAACAAAAAAAAATTAAAAATGAACTTTGAAACATCAAGAGAATGTAACAGTGACACTGTTGACCACGACAAAACACTAATGAAATATTCTAACTCTTAAATTTCAATAAAAAAAACAATTCAAATGAATTTAGAAACATGAAGAGAATGTAAGGGTGACATAGTATACCACGACAAAACACTACTGAAATATTCCAAGTCTTACATTTAAACGAAAAAAAAATTCAAAATGAAGTTAGAAACATTAAGAGAATGTAACAGTGGCAAGCTAAACCGCGATATAATAAACTCTTAGATTTCAACTAAAAAGATCCAAAATGAACTTTGAAACATCTTCAGAATGTAAAAGTGAGATGGTAAACCATGACAAAACACTACTGAAATATTCCAACTCTTACATTTCAACGATAAAAATCCAAATTAAGTTTGAAACATCTTCAGAAAGTAACAGTGACATGGTAAACCACGACGAAACACTAGTGAAATATTCCAACTCTTAGATTTCAACTAAAAAGATCCAAAATGAACTTTGAAACATCTTCAGAATGCAACAGTGACAAGGTAAACATTGACCTAACACTACTGAAATATTCCGCTCTAACTCTTACATTTCAACGAAAAAAAATTCAAAATAAACTTTGAAACATCAAGAGAATTTAAGGGTGACAAAGTAAACCACCACAAAACACTGCTGAAACATTCCAAGTCTTACATTTAAACGAAAAAAAATTCAATGAGGTTTGAAACATCAAGAAAATGTAACAGTGACAAGCTAAACCACGATATAATACTACTGAAATGTTCCAATTCTGACATTTCAACGAAAAAAATACAAAGTGAACTTTGAAACATCAAGAGAATTTAACAGTGACATTGTAAACCATTAAAAAGCACTACCGAAATATTGCAACTCTTACATTTCAACGAAAATATACAAAACGAACTTTGAAACCTCTTCACAATGCAACAGTGACAATGAAAACCATGACATAACACTACTGAAATATTCCAACTCTTACATTTCAACGAAAAAATAAATTCAAAATGAAGTTCGAAACGTCAAGAGAATGTAACAGTGACAATGTAAACCATGACAAAACACTACTGAAATATTCCAACTCTTACATTTCAACGAAAAAATCCAAAATGAACATTGAAACATCAAGAGAATGTAACAGTGACATGGTAAACCACGACAAAACACAACTAAAATATTCCAACTCTTAGATTTCAACGAAAAAGAAAATCGAAAATGAACTTTGAAACATCAAGAGAATGTAACAGTGACAATGTAAACCATGAAAAAAATTACTGAAATATTGCAACTTTTACATTTCATCGAAAAAGTCCAAAATGAACTTCAAAACATCTTCAGAATGCAACAGTGACAAGGTAAACTACTGAAATATTCAAACTCTTACGCTTCAACGGAAAAAAAATTCAAAATGAAGTTTGAAACATCAAGAGAATGTAACAGTGACACGGTTGACCACGACAAAACACTACTTAAAATATTCTAACTGTTAAATTTCAATAAAAAAAATTGAAATGAATTTAGAAACATCAAGAAAATGTAAGGGTGACATAGTATACCACGACAAAACACAACTGAAATATTCCAAGTCTTACATTTAAACGAAATAAAATTCAAAATGAAGTTAGAAACATCAAGAGAATGTAACAGTGGTAAGCTAAACGGCTATATAATACCACTGAAATATTCCAATTCTTAAATTTCAACACAAAAAATACAAAGTGAACTTTGAAACATCAAGAGAATGTGACAGTGACATGGTAAACCACGACAAAACACTAGTGAAATATTCCAACTCTTAGATTTCAACTATAAAGAACCAAAATCAACTTTGAAACATCTTCAGAATGTAAAACGGACATGGTAAATCATGACAAAACACTACTGAAATATTCCAACTCTTACCTTTTCACGAAAACAAAAATCCAAAATGAACTTTGAAACATTTTCAGAATGTAACAGTGACAAGGTAAATCACGATAATACATTACTGAAACATTCCAACTTTTAGATTTCAATGAAAAAATCCAAAATGATCATTTAAACATCAAGAGTATGTAACAGTTACATGGTAACTCTTACATTTTCACGAAAAAAAAATCCAAAATGAACTTTGAAACATTTTCAGAATGTAACAGGGACAAGGTAAATATCGATAAAACATTACTGAAACATTCCAACTTTTAGATTTCAACGAAAAAATCCAAAATGATCATTGAAACATCAAGAGAATGTAACAGTGACATGGTAAACCACGACAAAACACTACTGAAATATTCCAACTCTTAGATTTTAACGAAAAAGAAAATCGAAAATGAACTTTGAAACATCAAGAGAATGTAACAGTGACAATGTAAACCATGAAAAAAAACTACTGAATTATTGCAACTTTTACATTTCAACGAAAAAGTCCAAAATGAACTTCAAAACATCTTCAGAATGCCACAGTGACAAGGTAAACTACTGAAATATACCAACTCTTACGCTTCAACAAAAAAAAATTTAAAATGAACTTTGAAACATCAAGAGAATGTAACAGTGACACTGTTGACCACGACAAAACACTAATGAAATATTCTAACTCTTAAATTTCAATAAAAAAAACAATTCAAATGAATTTAGAAACATCAAGAGAATGTAAGGGTGACATAGTATACCACGACAAAACGCTACTGAAATATTCCAAGTCTTACTTTTCAACGAATAAAATCCAAAATGATCATTTAAACATCAAGAGTATGTAACAGTGACATGGTAACTCTTACATTTTCACGAAAAAAAAATCCAAAATGAACTTTGAATCATTTTTAGAATGTAACAGGGACAAGGTAAATATCGATAAAACATTACTGAAACATTCCAACTTTTAGATTTGAACGAAAAAATCCAAAATGATCATTGAAACATCAAGAGAATGTAACAGTGACATGGTAAACCACGACAAAACACTACTGAAATATTCCAACTCTTAGATTTTAACGAAAAAGAAAATCGAAAATGAACTTTGAAACATCAAGAGAATGTAACAGTGACAATGTAAACCATGAAAAAAACTACTGAAATATTGCAACTTTTACATTTCAACGAAAAAGTCCAAAATGAACTTCAAAACATCTTCAGAATGCCACAGTGACAAGGTAAACTACTGAAATATACCAACTCTTACGCTTCAACAAAAAAAAATTTAAAATGAACTTTGAAACATCAAGAGAATGTAACAGTGACACTGTTGACCACGACAAAACACTAATGAAATATTCTAACTCTTAAATTTCAATAAAAAAACAATTCAAATGAATTTAGAAACATCAAGAAAATGTAAGGGTGACATAGTATACCGTGACAAAACACTACTGAAATATTCCAAGTCTTACATTTAAACGAAAAAAAATTCAAAATGAAGTTAGAATCATCAAGAGAATGTAACAGTGGCAAGCTAAACCGCGATATAATTAACTCTTAGATTTAAACTAAAAAGATCCAAAATGAACTTTGAAACATCTTCAGAATGTAAAAGTGAGATGGTAAACCATAACAAAACACTACTGAAATATTCCAACTCTTACATTTCAACGAAAAAATCCAAAATAAACATTGAAACATCAAGAGAATGTAACAGTGACACGGTAAACCACGACAAAACTCCCAAATCCAAAATGAACGGAAAAAAAAATCCCAAATGAACTTTGAAACAACAAGAGAATATAACAATGACAAGGTAAACCATGTCAAAACACTACTAAAATATTCCAACTCTTACATTTCAACAATAAAAATCCAAATGAAGTTTGAAACATCTTCAGAATGTAACAGTAACATGGTAAACCGCGACGAAACACTAGTGAAATATCCCAACTCTTAGATTTCAACAAAAAAGATCCAAAATGAACTTTAAAAAATTTTCAGAAAGTAAAAGTGACATGGTAAACCATGACAAAACACTACTGAAATATTCCAACTCTTACATTTCAACGATAAAAATCCAAATGAAGTTTGAAACATCTTCAAAAAGTAACAGTGACATGGTAAACCACGACGAAACACTAGTGAAATATTCCCACTTATTGATTTCAACTAAAAATATCCAAAATGAACTTTGAAACATCTTCAGAATGCAACAGTGACAAGGTAAACCATGACAAAACACTACTGAAATATTCCAACTCTTATATTTCAACGAAAAAATCCATAATGAACATTGAAACATCAAGAGAATGTAACAGTGAAACGGTAAATCACGACAAAACTCCCAAATCCCAAATGAACGAAAACAAAATCCCAAATGAACTTTGAAACAACAAGAGAATGTAACAGTGACAAGGTAAATCATGTCAAAACACTACTAAAATATTCCAACTCTTACATTTCAACGATAAAAATCCAAATGAAGTTTGAAACATCTTCAGAAAGTAACAGTGATATGGTAAATCACGACAAAACACAAGTGAAATATTCCAACTCTTAGATTTCAACTAAAAAGATCCAAAATGAACTTTGAAACATCTTCAGAATGCAACAGTGACAAGGTAAACCATGACATAACACTACTGAAATATTCCACTTTAACTTTTACATTTCAACGCAAATAAATTCAAAATGAACTTTGAAACATCAAGAGAATGTAAGGGTGACATAGTAAACCACGACAAAACACTACTAAAACATTCCAAGTCTTAAATTTAAACAAAAAAAAAAATTCAAAATGAAGTTTGAAACATCAAGAGAATGTAAGAGTGACAAGCTAAACCGCTAAATAATACCACTGAAATATCTTACCACTGAAATACCACTGAAATATCATACCATTTACCACTGAAATATCAAGAGAATGTAACAGTGACATTGTAAATCATTAAAAAGCACTACCGAAATATTGCAACTCTTACATTTCAACGAACAAATCCAAAAAGAACTTTGAAACATCTTCAGAATGCAACAGTGATAAGAAAAACCATGTCAAAACATCACTGAAATATTCTAACTCTTAAATTTCAACGAAAAAAAAAATTCAAAATGAAGTTTGAAACATAAAGAGAATATAACAGTGACCAGCTAAACCGCGATAAAATACCACTGAAATATTCCAATTCTTACATTTCAACGAACAAATCCAAAACGAACTTTGAAACATCTTCAGAATGCAACAGTGAAAATGAAAACCATGACATAACACTACTGAAATATTCCAACTCTTAAATTTCAACGAAAAAAAATTCAAAATGAAGTTTGAAACATCAAGAGAATGTAACAGTGACAGGCTAAACCGCGATAAAATACCACTGAAACATTCCAGTTCTTACATTTCAACGAAAAAACAGAAAGTGAACTTTGAAACATGAAGAGAATGTAACAGTGACATTGTAAACCATTAAAAAGCACTACCGAAATATTGCAACTCTTACATTTCAACGAAAAAATCCAAAAAAAACTTTGAAACATCTTCAGAATGCAGCAGTGACAAGGAAAATCATGACATAACACTACTGAAATATTCCAACTCTAACATTTCAACGAAAAAAAAAATTCAAAATGAAGTTTGAAACATCAAGAGAATGTAACAGTGACAATGTAAACCATGACAAAACACTACTGAAATATTCCAACTCTTACATTTCAACGAAAAAATCCAAAATGAACATTGAAACATCAAGAGAATGTAACAGTGACATGGTAAACCACGACAAAACTCCCAAATCCCAAATGAACGGAAAAAAAAAAATCCCAAATGAGCTTTGAAACAACAAGAGAATGTAACAGTGACAAGGTAAACCATGTCAAAACACTACTAAAATATTCCAACTCTCATATTTCAACAATAAAAATCCAAATGAAGTTTGAAACATCTTCAGATTGTAACAGTGACATGGTAAACCACGACGAAGCACTAGTGAAATATTCCCACTCTTAGATTTATACTAAAAAAATCCAAAATGAAATTTGAAACATCTTCAGAATGTAAAAGGGTCATGGTAAACCATGACAAAACACTACTGAAATTTTCCAACTCATACATTTTCACGAAAAAAAACATCCAAAATAAACTTTGAAACATTTTCAGAATGTAACAGTGACAAAGTAAATCACGCCAAAACATTACTGAAACATTCCAACTCTTACATTTCAACGAAAAAATCCAAAATAATCATTAAAACATCAAGAGTATGTAACAGTGATATGGTAAAACACGACAAAACGCTACGGAAATATTCCAACTCTTAAATTTCAATAAAAAAAAACCAAATGAACTTAGAAACATCAAGAGAATGTAACATTGATATGGTAAACCATGAAAAAACACTACTGAAATATTCCAACGCTTACATTTCAACGAAAAAACAAAAACAAAAATGAACTTTGAAACATCAAGAGAATGTAACAGTGCCAATGTAAACCCTAAAAAAACTACTGAAATATTGCAACTTTTACATTTCAACGATAAAGTCCAAAATGAACTTCAAAACATCTTCAGAATGCAACAGTGACAAGATAAGCCATGACATAACACTACTGAAATATTCCAACTCTTACGTTTCAACGAAAAAAAAATTCAAAATCAACTTTAAACATCAAGAGAATGTAACAGTAACACGGTAGACCACGACAAAACACTACTGAAATATTCTAAATCTTAAATTTCAATAAAAAAATTCACATGAACTTAGAAACATCAAGAGAATGTAAGGGTGACATAGTAAACCATGACAAAACACTACTGAAATATTCCCAGTCTTCCATTTAAACGAAAAAAATTCAAAATGAAGTTTGAAACATCAAGAGAATGTAACAGTGACAATTTAAACAGCGATATAATACCACTGAAATATTCCAATACTTACATTTCAACGAAAAAATACAAAGTGAACTTTGAAACATCAAGAGAATGTAACAGTGAAATTGTAAACCATTAAAAAGCACTACCGAAATATTGCAACTCTTACATTTCAACGAAAAAATCCAAAAAACTTTGTAACATCTTCAGAATGCAGCAGTGACAAGGAAAACCATGACATAACACTACTGAAATATTCCAACTCTTACATTTCAAGGGAAAAAAAAATTCAAAATGAAGTTTGAAACATCAAGAGAATGTAACAGTGACAATATAAACCATGACGAAACACTACTGAAACATTCCAACTCTTACATTTCAACGAAAAAATCCAAAATGAACATTGAAACATCAAGAGAATGTAACAGTGACACGATAAACCACGACAAAACTCCCAAATCCCAAATGAACGGAAAAAAAAATCCCAAATGAACTTTGAAACAACAAGAGAATGTAACAGTGACAAGGTAAACCATGTCAAAACACTACTAAAATATTCCAACTCTCACATTTCAACAATAAAAATCCAAATGAAGTTTGAAACATCTTCAGAATGTAACAGTGTCATGGTAAACCACAACGAAACACTATTGAAATATTCCCACTGTTAGATTTATACTAAAAAAATACAAAATGAACTTTGAAACATCTTCAGAATGTAAAAGGGACATGGTAAACCATGACAAAACACTACTGAAATATTCCAACGCTTACATTTTCACGAAAAAAAAATCCAAAATGAACTTTGAAACATTTTCAGAATGTAACAGTAACAAGGTAAATCAAGCCAAAACATTACTGAAACATTCCAACTCTTACATTTCAACGAAAAAATCCAAAATGATCATTAAAACATCAAGAGTATGTAAAAGTGACATGGTGAAACACGACAAAACGCTACTGATATATTCCAACTCTTAAATTTCAATAAAAAAAACCCAAATGAACTTAGAAACATAAAGACTTAAGAAACCCAATAATGAACTTAGAAACCCAAATGAACTTTGAAACATCAAGAGAATGTAACAGTGACAATGTAAACCATGAAAAAAACTACTGAAATATTGCAACTTTTACATTTCAACGAAAAAGTCCAAAATGAACTTCAAAACATCTTCAGAATGCAACAGTGACAAGATAAGCCATGACATAACACTACTGAAATATTCCAACTCTTACGTTTCAACGAAAAAAAATTCAAAATTAACTTTAAACATCAAGAGAATGTATCAGTAACACGGTAGACCACGACAAAACACTACTGAAATATTCTAAATCTTAAATTTCAATAAAAAAATTTCACAGGAACTTAGAAACATCAAGAGAATGTAAGGGTGACATAGTAAACCATGACAAAACACTACTGAAATATTCTCAGTCTTCCATTTAAACGAAAAAAATTCAAAATAAGTTTTAAACATCAAGAGAATGTAACAATGACAAGCTAAACAGCGATATAATACCACTGAAATATTCCAATTCTTACATTACAGCGAAAAAAAATACAAAGTGAACTTTGAAACATCAAGAGAATGTAACACTGACAATCCAAACCATGAAAAAGCGCTACTGAAATATTGCAACTCTTACATTTCAACGAAAAAATCCAAAATGAACTTTGAACCATCTTCAGAATGCAACAGTGACAAGGAAAGCCATGAAATAACACTACTGAAATATTCCAACTCTTACATTTCAACGAAAAAAAAAATTCAAAATGAAGTTTGAAACATCAAGAGAATGTATCAGTGACAATGTAAACCATGACAAAACACTACTGAAATATTCCAACTCTTACGTTTCAACGAAAAAATCCAAAATGAACATTGAAACATCAAGAGAATGTAACAGTGACAAGGTAAACCACGACAAAACTCACAAATCCCAAATGAATGTCTTACCAGTGACATGGTAAACCACGACGAAACACTACTGAAATATTCCAACTCTTACATTTCAATGAAAAAATCCAGAGTGAACTTTGAAACATCAAGAGAATGTAACAGTGACAAGGTAATCCTCTACAAAACACTATTGAAATATTTCAACTATTAAATTTCAACGAAAAAAAAATCCAAAATTAACTTTGAAACATCAAAGGAATGTAAGAGCGACAAGGTAAACCACGACAAAACACGACTGAAACATTCCAAACCTTTCAATTCAACGAAAAAATCCAAAATTAGCTATGAAACATCAAGAGAAGGTTGAAATATCAAGAGAATGTAACAGTGACAAGCTAAACTGTGATATAATACCACTGAAATATTCCAAATTTTACATTTCAACGAAGAAAAAAATACAAAGTAAAATTTGAAACATCAAGAGAATGTAACAGTGACAATATAAACCATGAAAAAGCACTACTGAAATATTGTTACTCTTACATTTCAACGAAAAAATCCAAAATGAACTTTGAAACATCTTCAGAATGAAACAGTGACAAGGTAAACCATAACATAACACTACTGAAATATTCCAACTCTTAAATTTAAATAAAAAAAAAAGTCCAAATGAACTTAGAAACACCAAGAGAATGTGAGAGTGACATGGTAAACCACGACATAACACTACTGAAATATTCCAACTCTAAAATTTCAATAAAAAAATCCAAATGAACTTAAAAACACCAAGAGAATATAAGAGTGACATGGTAAACCATGACAATACACTACTGAAATATTCCAACTCTTACATTTAAACGAAAAAAGTCCAAAATGAAGTTTGAAACATCAAGAGAATGTAAGTGTGACAAGTTAAACCCTGATATAATACCAATGAAATATTCCAGCTCTCGCATTTCAAATAAAAAAAAATTCAAAGTGAACTTTGAAACATCAAGAGAATGTAACAGTGACAATGTAAGCCATGAAAAAGCACTACTGATATATTGCAACTTTTAGATTTCAACGAAAAAATCCAAAATGAACTTTTTAACATCTTCAGAATGCAACAGTGACAAGGTAAACCATGACATAACGCTACTGAAATATTCCAACTCTAACATTTCAACGAAAAAAAAATTAAAATGAACTTTGAAACATCAAGAGAATGTAACAGTGACAATGTAGACCACAACAAAACACTACTGAAATGTTCCAACTCTTACGTTTCAACGAGAAAATCTAAAATGAACTTTGAAACATGAAGAGGATCTAACAGCGACAAGATAAACCACGACAAACAATACTGAAATATTCAAACTCTTACATTTCAACGAAAAAAAAAAATCGAAAATGAACTTTGAAACATCTAGTGCATAAACATCTCAATGAAAAATCCCAAATGAACTTTGAATCAACAAGAGAATGTAAGAATGACAAGGTAAACCAAGTCAAAACAGTACTAAAATATTCCAACTCTTACATTTCAACGATAAAAATCCAAATGAAGTTTGAAACATCTTCATAATATAACAGTGACATGGTAAACCACGACGAAACACTAGTGAAATATTCCAACTCTTAGATTTCAACTAAAAAGATCCAAAATGAACCTTGAAACATCTTCAGAATGTAAAACGGATATGGTAGACCATGACAAAACACTATTGAAATATTCCAACTCTTACATTTTCACGAAAAAAAAAGTCCAAAATGAGCTTTGAAACATTTTCAGAATGTAAAAGTGACAAGGTAAATCACGCCAAAACATTACTGAAACATTCTAACTCTTACATTTCAACGAAAAAATCAAAAATGATCATTGAAACATCAAGAGTATGTAACAGTGACACGATAAACAACGGCAAAACGCTACTAAAATATTCCAACTCTAAAATTTCAATAAAAAAAAATCCAATTGAACTTAGAAACATCAAGAGAATGTAACATTGACATGGTTAACCACGACAAAACACTACTGAAATATTCAAACTCTTACATTTCAACGAAAAAAAAATCCAAAATGAACTTTGAAACATCAAGAGAATGTAACAGTGACAATGTAAACCATGAAAAAAAACTATTGAAATATTGCAACTTTTATATTTTACCGAAAAAGTCCAAAATGAACTTCAAAACATCTTCAGAATGCAACGACACAAAACACTATAGAAATATTCAAACTCTTACATATCAATAAAAAAAAATCCATAATGAACTTTGAAAAAACAAGAGAATGTAACAGTGACAAGAAAAAACATGACATAACACTACTGAAATATTCAAACTCCTACATTTCAATGAAAAAATCCAAAATGAACATTGAAACATCAAGAGAATGTAACAGTGACACGGTAAACCACGACAGAACTCCCAAATCCCAAATGAACGAAAAAAAAAATCCCAAATGAACTTTGAAATAACAAGAGAATGTAACAGTGACAAGGTTAACCAGGTCAAAACACTACTAAAATATTCCAACTCTTACATTTCAATGATAAAAATCCAAATGAAGTTTGAAAAATCTTCAGAATGTAACAGTGACATGGTAAACCACGTCGAAACCCTAGTGAAATATTCCAACTCTTAGATTTCAACTAAAATGATCCAAAATGAACTTTGAAACATCTTCAGAATGTAAAAGTGACATGGTAAACCATGACAAAACACTACTGAAATATTCCAACTCTTACATTTCAACGATAAAAATCCAAATGAAGTTTGAAACATCTCCAGAATGTAACAGTGAAATAGTGTTTTGTCGTGGTTTACCATGTCACTCTTACATTCTCTTGGTGTTTTAAACGATATTACAATTAAACATTTAAACGAAAAAAGTCCAAAATTAAGTTTGAAACATAAAGAGAATGTAAGAGTAACAAGCTAAACAGCGATATAGTACCACTGAAATATTCCAATTCTTTCATTTCCCACGAAAAAAAAATATAAAGTGAACTTTGAAACATCAAGATAATGTAACAGTGACAATCTAAACCATGAAAAGGCACTACTGAAATATTGCAACTCTTACATTTCAACGAAAAAATCCAAAATGAACTTTGAACCATCTTCAGAATGCAACAGTGACAAGGTAAACCATGGCATAACACTACTGAAATATTTCAACTCTTGCATTTCAACGAAAAAAAAATTCAAAATTAACCTTCAAACATCAAGAGAATATAACAATCACAATGTAAACCATTACGAAACACTACTGAAATATTCCAACTCTTACGTTTCAAAGAAAAAATCCAAAATAAACTTTGAAACATCAAGAGGATGTAACAGTAACAAGAGAAACCACTAAAAAACACTACTTAAATAATCCAACTCTTACATTTCAAATAAAAAAAAAATCGAAAATGAACTTTAAAACATCTAGAGAATATAACAATTACAATGCATTCCACTACAAAACACTATATAAATATTCAAACTCTTACAGTTCAATGAAAAAAATCCAAAATCAACTTTGAAACATTTTCAGAATGTAACAGTGACAAGGTAAATTACGACAAAACATTGCTGAAACATTCCAACCCTTACATTTCAACGAAAAAATCCAAAATGATCATTGAAACATCAAGAGAATATAACAGTGACATGGTAAACCGCGACAAAACACTACTGAAATGTTCTAACTCTTACATTTCAACGAAAAAAAAATCCAATATTCCAATTCTTAGATTTAAACTAAAAAGATCCAAAATTAACTTTGAAACATCTTCAGAATGTAAAATTGATATGGTAAACCATGACAAAACACTACTAAAATATTCCAACTCTTACATTTCAACAATAAAAATCCAAATGAAGTTTGAAACATCTTCAGAATGTAACAGTGACATGGTAAACCCCGACGAAACAATAGTGAAATATTGCCACTCTTAGGTTTCAACTAAAAAGATCCAAAATGAACTTTGAAACATATTCAGAAGGTAAAAAGGACATGGTAAACCATGACAAAGCACTACTGAAATATTCCAACTCTTACATTTTCATGAAAAAAAAATCCAAAATGAACTTTGAAACATTTTCAGAATGTAAAAGTGACAAGGTAAATCACGCCAAAACATTACTGAAACACTCCAACTCAAAAATTTCAACGAAAAAATACAAAATGTTCATTGAAAAATCAAGAGTATGTAACAGTGACATGGTAAAACACGACAAAACGCTACTGAAATATTCCAACTCTTAAATTTCATTAAAAAACCCAAATGAACTTAGAAACATCAAGAAAATGTAACAGTGAAATGGTAAACCACGACAAAACACTACTTAAATATTCCAACTATTACATTTCAACGAAAAAAAAATCCAAAATGAACTTTGAAACATTAAGAGAATGTAACAGTGACAGTGTAAACCATGAAAAAAACTAATGAAATATTGCAACTTTTACATTTCAATGAAAAGGCCCAAAATGAACTTCAAAACATCTTCAGAATGCAACAGTGACAAGGTAAACCATGACATAACACTACTGAAATATTCCAACTCTTACGTTTGAAGGAAAAAAAAATACAGAGTTAACTTTGAAACAATAAGAGAATGTAACAGCGACAATCTAAACCATGAAAAAGCACTACTGAAATATTGCATTTCTTACATTTCAACGAAAAAATCCAAAATGAACTTTGAACCATCTTCAGAATGCAACAGTGACAAGGTAAATCATGGCATAACACTACTGAAATATTCCAACTCTTGCATTTCAACGAAAAAAAATTTCAAAATTAACCTTCAAACATCAAGAGAATGTAACAATCACAATGTAAACCATGACAAAACACTACTGAAATATTCCATCTCTTACGTTTCAAAGAAAATAAACCAAAATGAACATTGGTTTACCAAAATGAACATTGGTTAACATTGGTTGACATGGTTTACCTTGTCACTGTTGCATTCTCTTGTTGTTTCAAAGTTCATTTTGATTTTTTTTTTCATAGAAATGTAAGAGTTTGAATATTTCTATAGTGTTTTGTGATGGCAAGCATTGTCATTGTTATATTCTCTAGATGTTTCAAAATTCATTTTTGATTTTTTTTTCTTTGAAATGTAAGAGATGGAATATTTCAGTAGTGTTTTGTCATGGTTTACATTGTGATTGTTACATTCTCTTGATGTTTGAAGGTTAATTTTGAATTTTTTTTAGTTGAAATGCAAGAGTTGGAATATTTCAGTAGTGTTATGCCATGATTTACCTTGTCACTGTTGCATTCTGAAGATGGTTCAAAGTTCATTTTGGATTTTTTCGTTGAAATGTAAGAAATGCAATATTTCAGTAGTGCTTTTTCATGGTTTAGATTGTCACTGTTACATTCTCTTTTTGTTTCAAAGTTAACTCTGTATTTTTTTTTCCTTCAAACGTAAGAGTTGGAATATTTCAGTAGTGTTATGTCATGGTTTACCTTGTCACTGTTGCATTCTGAAGATGTTTTGAAGTTCATTTTGGGCCTTTTCATTGAAATGTAAAAGTTGCAATATTTCATTAGTTTTTTTCATGGTTTACACTGTCACTGTTACATTCTCTTAATGTTTCAAAGTTCATTTTGGATTTTTTTTTCGTTGAAATGTAATAGTTGGAATATTTCAGTAGTGTTTTGTCGTGGTTTACCATTTCACTGTTACATTTTCTTGATGTTTCTAAGTTCATTTGGGTTTTTTAATGAAATTTAAGAGTTGGAATATTTCAGTAGCGTTTTGTCGTGTTTTACCATGTCACTGTTACATACTCTTGATTTTTCAATGAACATTTTGTATTTTTTCGTTGAAATTTTTGAGTTGGAGTGTTTCAGTAATGTTTTGGCGTGATTTACCTTGTCACTTTTACATTCTGAAAATGTTTCAAAGTTCATTTTGGATTTTTTTTCATGAAAATGTAAGAGTTGGAATATTTCAGTAGTGCTTTGTCATGGTTTACCATGTCCTTTTTACCTTCTGAAGATGTTTCAAAGTTCATTTTGGATCTTTTTAGTTGAAACCTAAGAGTGGCAATATTTCACTATTGTTTCGTCGGGGTTTACCATGTCACTGTTACATTCTGAAGATGTTTCAAACTTCATTTGGATTTTTATTGTTGAAATGTAAGAGTTGGAATATTTTAGTAGTGTTTTGTCATGGTTTACCATATCAATTTTACATTCTGAAGATGTTTCAAAGTTAATTTTGGATCTTTTTAGTTTAAATCTAAGAATTGGTATATTGGATTTTTTTTTAGTTGAAATGTAAGAGTTAGAACATTTCAGTAGTGTTTTGTCGCGGTTTACCATGTCACTGTTATATTCTCTTGATGTTTCAATGATCATTTTGGATTTTTTCGTTGAAATGTAAGGGTTGGAATGTTTCAGCAATGTTTTGTCGTAATTTACCTTGTCACTGTTACATTCTGAAAATGTTTCAAAGTTGATTTTGGATTTTTTTCATTGAACTGTAAGAGTTTGAATATTTATATAGTGTTTTGTCGTGGCATGCATTGTCATTGTTATATTCTCTAGATGTTTCAAAGTTCATTTTCGATTTTTTTTTTCTTTTAAATGTAAGAGTTGGAATATTTCAGTAGTGTTTTTTAGTGGTTTATCTTGTTACTGTTACATCTTCTTGATGTTTCAAAGTTCATTTTGGATTTTTTCTTTCAAACGTAAGAGTTGGAATATTTCAGTAGTGTTTCGTAATGGTTTACATTGTGATTGTTATATTCTCTTGATGTTTGAAGGTTAATTTTGAATTTTTTTTTCGTTGAAATGCAAGAGTTGAAATATTTCAGTAGTGTTATGCCATGGTTTACCTTGTCACTGTTGCATTCTGAAGATGGTTCAAAGTTCATTTTGGATTTTTTCGTTGAAATGTAAGAGTTGCAATGTTTCAGTAGTGCCTTTTCATGGTTTAGATTGTCACTGTTACATTCTCTTGATGTTTCAAAGTTCACTTTATATTTTTTTTCGTGGGAAATGTAAGAATTGGAATATTTCAGTGGTACTATATCGCTGTTTAGCTTGTTACTCTTACATTCTCTTTATGTTTCAAACTTAATTTTGGACTTTTTTCGTTTAAATGTTTAATTGTAATATCGTTTAAAACACCAAGAGAATGTAAGAGTGACATGGTAAACCATGACAAAACACTATTTCACTGTTACATTCTGGAGATGTTTCAAACTTCATTTGGATTTTTATCGTTGAAATGTAAGAGTTGGAATATTTCAGTAGTGTTTTGTTATAATGTTGTGTTGTTGATTTATTCTTCATATGACTGTGTATCAATGTTCAGCTTTGTTAAAAGTAAAGCAAGATCTATTTTTGCTTGAATGATCATATCATCTGGGATGTAGATTTTTGCCAATTCTGCAATAATTTATGTTTTCTGTAGTTGATGTATGTTCATGGCCTGAACTGCATTACAGTTTAGAATGAATAAGCATATATTTGGGGATTGCATTTTTGGTAGTGCATCCTGTTTGTTTTTTAAGGGATTGATTCATGGTAGTGTTTCTGGTTTGTTTCTTCTCGAAAGGGAGAGCCATGCTGGCCTCCTCCCACCAGAAAACAAGGCTTGGTGGCTTGGTGATTCTTTCTGATAAGGATTTGAGCTAGGGGGCTTAGAAGATATTGTTTTGTATGGGGTGCTTGATGCATTTGGGACATTTGACTTAGAGGTGTTGGTTGGTTTCATTACAGGCTTTATTTGGTATTGTTGGGCAGCATTTGCTTCCATCGCTGCGAAGGGGTATGGAATGGCCTTCTCCGTTGATCTTTGTAGTGTTAGAGCACTTTTCTTGTATGCAGGGCATTGTGATTTATTTGTAGATTCATGAGGACCTTTGCAATCGATGCATCTAGGTTGGGTGTTTTTGCAAGTTGTCAGCTCTTTAGAATTGAAAGATTTACAATTACTACACTCTTGGAGAATTTCATTGCATTTGTTAGTCGTGTGTCCCAGTTTGAAACACTTCTGACACTGAATAGGCTTAGGTTTGTATTCCTTGTGTGGTTTGATTTGCCCAAATAGGAATAATTTTTCTGGGATATCAATTTTATCCTTTAGTGTGAATAAGAAGGATCTACTAGTTTCTAGGCCAGTAGAATTAGGTTTTCCAAGTTGGGTAACATCATCAACTGGGATGGTGTTTCCAGCCCTCTCTGAGAGGCCTTCTTTTAACTCCTGAGTAGATATCTCTGGGGGAACATTGTAAACTACAATTTTTTTTGGTGATTGTTTTGGGTTCCAATTAGATGCAATAATTGGGATATTCAGAAGGGATTTAAGGTTAATTATTGATTCTGCTGATTTCTGATCTTCTACAACTATTAGCAGAGATCCATCATGGTTAATGTTAAGAGAGAACATTGATTTTAGCAGTTTAAAAATTGCAATTCTTATTGCAGTGATCAATTTTATATCAAAGGGGGCGGTGGGAGTATTTTAAGGTCAATTTATAAGTGTTTGGAGGAAGCATTTTGAGCAGAGAGAGGGGACATTCTTTTAATTGGGGAGATTTTTTTCCTTTTTTAGAGCTTCTAGAGAGGACCTCTTGAAACCCATTATCATCATTTATGGTTGCATTAGGACCTACAGTTATCATTGTCCTATTCTCCGAATTGGAGCCATCATTAGAACTTTCAGATAATGTGCTTGACCAGCCAGGATGGGTATCTTTCACTATGGAATTTGATTTGGGATCTGGGGGGACGTTTTTTTTTTGGAGGACCTCTGGACATGGCCTATTGGAAAAAGCTTTAAACACAAATATAAAACTAAAACAAGAAGGGGAAATAGATGATATCAAACCGTCTGCACTATAATATGGGAATGATAATCACTACAATATAGCCCTGAGGATGACTTGAGCAAGATAGGTTTGGTACAACTGTTGATAAGAAGCAATAATAATCACAAGAAAATATATTTCGATTTTCTAGTATGGTTGTTGAAAATCGTCTGCTGAAAGCAAAATTCTTCTTCTTCCTCTCCAAGGTTGACTGCTATAAAATAACACAAAATTATCCTTTGTTTTTTAACAAACAAGGAATTATTTTGCAAATTTATAGCAAGAGATACTACAAATCAACCATCTATGCTCAGGTATTCACTGGACCGTAATTTTCTTAAGCAGTATATTTACCAACTGTGCAGTTTATGACTGCATAATATAACTTATCTCTGCCAATTACGACACTACCTTTCACAATTCTTGCATGCAACTTTTTATACCAAATAAAAAAGACGCTAATATTGGAGTGACTTAAATCTAGAATGAAGACCGTAAGCGAAAACAGGTTTATCCAATAGGGGAGGGGGGACAAAAACGAGGATACAATAAAATTTGTGGAGAACAGGTTACTTTGAACCAATTACAGCGAGAGGGTGGTCCTCAAATCTTCCTGTGCTCAAATTTAGTACAGACCATACCAACTCCGAAATTTAGGTTTTGTGTTATTCAAAGGCTTGGTACAGTTTTTTCTAAACGAACGAAACCTTTTTCAGAAATTCGCAAGAGGCGCTCACCAGGAGCGTTGTTTCAAATTAATACTATCTTAATATTATTAAATAAATTTACTTGTCACTGTATAGAAGTGAAGAACATTGACTAATTTATTATCCTTTTTTGAAAGCCTGTCATTGAGTTTTTTTTAATTTTTATTTTTACATTAATAGAAAAACTAGCCCCATGATAAAGTATTACAATCATTGAGGAGTAAATGATTGCAGATCTAGCTTTTAACTTTCATACATAAAGAATATATCAAAAACTTGAACATACAAAAAGGAGAAAAATAATATATTTACCTTTTAAAGTCCTGGCAAATATACCTGAACTACTTATGATAAAAAATTATGCCAAACGATGAAAAAAAAGTTACCAAGAATCTTTATTCTGTTCTTTTTTAAAAAAAACCTAAACAAAACTAAAGTTAAGATACTACTCTCAAACAAAAATTTAGGGTTAAAAAAGCTAAAAATTAAGATACCGCTAAAGCTTGATGAAAAACATATCCAGTTGAACTACTCAAATGGTGTTTTTTTTATGTACACGCTCTTAACTATAAGCTCAGAATACTTAAATTTCTTTTTTGTGAAAATAAATAAATAAAATGCAACACTTAAATCATCGATTCGTTGAAGATCAAGAGCCGCAAAAGGCTAAAATCAGAAAACAAAAATTTATACGGGGATTGCGAACCGGAGAAGTTTCTCCGAAGTTTGCAAAATGTTGATCAATTTCCGGACAAAAAAAAATATACATAAAAAAAAAACAATTATAAAACTATATACTAACAAAAAAAAAAAAAAAAACTAGTCCCTATCACCAGGACATATAGTAGAAGGAGTTGTCGAATCTCACAGGAACTTAATGGGAAATAAGACCTAATATGATAGTTCTGGTTTTGGTCAGTCCAAACCTGAACCATCCTTTCTAGGGCAGAGAAAGGGCACGAAACCTTAATTTTGTTACGGGACCAAGTTAGTGGGAAATCAGAGACAGGCAAATATTTAGGCCTCTTAATGGTCCAAAACTAAGGTGACCTCTGAGGAGAGAAGGGGGAATATCAAAATATCTTTATATATGCATAACTATTAGATAGGGAAATTCTTTCAATAAAATCTGGTCAACAGCTCTAATTATGGCTTCGGGTGTCAGTAGTAAATCTGACCCCTATTAGGTTCAGAACGATTTTAACAAATTGTTTTCAAGCGCATAGATATAAAAATATGTATTCCGATCGCCTTCCTATCTTTTGTGGGGTGCCCCACGGAATTCTGATGGGTTGAGTTTCATCCCTTATAATGGTTAATAATCTCATGACTGATCACGCAGAGCGATGGAAGTATGTGGACGACCTGTCTGCACTTGAGGTTTGCCGACGAAATATTAAAAGCTCAATTATGACATTACTTGACGATGTCACACTGGCTTCTTTGTCGAGGATGAAAGTAAACCCTAATAAATCGTCATTTATGACAGTTAATTTTTAAAAATCATTCCCACTTTCACAAACCCATTCCTCCCAAAGTCTCCGTCATATACATTAAATTACTTTGGGTGATAATTAATGCTGACTTGAAGTGGGACGACCATGTTCAGAACATCCTCAAACAAGCTTCCCTTTCTGTTTCCCTTCTAAAACTTTTAATAACAAAAGTTTCTTGCCCCCCAAAGGAAATTCTCCAACTTTATTACTCTTTTATTCGGCCAATACTCGAGTTTGCTTGTCCAGTGTGGCATTTTGGTCTTTCTTCAGAGCATATCTATATGATTGAAAATGTCCAAAAACAGTCACTTGGAATCATGAATGGTGAAATAAAGGTTCCATATCATTATCTACTAGGTAGGTTCAAGCTCACCATGCTGTGCCTTCGTTTCGATATCAAGACCCTGTCTGTTCCCTGATTACATTCTATCATCCCCGAACCCTACCATCTCGCCTGCAATAGACCGTACCGTATAAAATCCCCAAAAGTCCTCAAACTGACTCCCATTCCCGCTAAACATGAAAGATATCGCAAGAGTTTTGTTTTATTGTTATCTATTTATTTTTTATTATTTTTGGTTTTATTATATATATATATATATATATATATATATATATATATATATATATATATATATATATATATATATATATATATATATATATATATATATATATATATATATATATATATATATATATATATATATATATATATATATATATATATATATATATGTATATTCTAGTGCATTTTTAGCGTGAAATTCAAATTGGGCAACCATGTTTTGATAGAAATTTAAAATTTAAATTCTATTCTACTGTACGGATAATAAGTTAGACAAACTACCATAGTTTTGATCAGATAAACTACCATAATTTGAATTGGATCGACGACTAAATTCGTACTGTCCAACAATTGCTGCTAACAATTATACCTTGTTACCGCTGGTTTCAGAATTGTTCTTTCCAATCAGCAAACATCATTCTCAAAACAGCATTCTCTCAGTCGGAATAGGAACCAGCCAATTCTCTTATACTTAATATAATTTACTTTATTTAAATGTCCAGCATAATAAAATCCTTGAAAATATTTTTTTTTTAAGTTGCAAAAGTGTCAGATATCATGTCATGGACAGTTTGAGTTAGCTGTAATTACTAGAGCATGACCAATTTATAATATATTTTTGTCAACTGTTTGTCTTAAAAAAGAGAAAAAAAAAGTTAGATAATAATTACCCATTGTGATTAAAAAAAAAAAAAAAAAAAAAAAAAAAAAAAAAAAAAAAAAAAAAAAAAGATCAAAGAGGAGCAAGAATTATAGCAATTGTTAAAAAAAAAGTTCCGACTATTAGTAAAAATGTAACATCAATAGCAGTGGTAAGCAGCAGAAGATCAGTGAAGACGAAACACTTTATTAAGCAACTAACGAGACACATAACAATCAAGATTTCAGTGAGATTGCAACATGACGGAATCAGTCTACATTTAATCAAACAAACTCATTACCCAAATCAGATCAAAAGTAAGTGAATAACCTTACATATCTATAGATTCACACAAGTTCAACCCTCGTAGAAGGGGAGGAGGGGGATATGCATTTTTGCCACCATTTTTCTTTTTTCCAGAGGTTTTTTCGGATATATCTCAGGAGAAAGGACCTCGTCACCCCCATATGTGCAGGTATCTAACACAATTTCAAGAATACGAATTTAGGCCATACACATATAACGTATAATAGCAGCAAAAACTACACCCCACAGCTCATTTTAGTTTTCCAACCCTTTTCTCAATAGAACTTCAAAAGGACCCAGAGATCTGTTTTATTTAGTCATTTATTTCAGTGTAAGTTTGGACTTGTTCCAGACCATACAAAAATTGTTTATCTGGGTCAAACCTTGATTATTCAGAAAAGTGGAATAAATAATTATTTGCTTGAATTTGAAATTTGCCTGAATCATTATTTGGGTCAGAATTTCCCGGAATTAGTCCCAATCCCTTCCCCAGACAGAGAAACGAAGAGAGCTAGTAGTCGTACATAACGAACAGCCAATCTTTTGAAACATTTACTGCATTATTTCTTACTAATTATAACTAAGCCGAATATTTATCGCTTCTGATTGGTTGTGACCGTGCGTGAATTCTACATCTTAGGGATTAAAAGATGTTTCAATGGGATCATGATACCTAATTAATTATATTCTTAAGGAAAGTACCCCCATTTTTTTGGAGGTTCTTTGACCCACATACTTGAGTGACACCCATTTCCTCTGCAGGAACGTACATGGTGGAAGGGGCCTTTAAGTGAGACCCAGCGTTCGGGAAAAATCCAGGTTTCTGCAGTTTCTTCCATTTTCCTACATGAATCTTGACTGGTTTTAGGAAACTTGGCGAACTTCAACCCTGCCAGCCTCAATAATTCCTTAAATAAGTCCCTTTACCCGCCCCCTTACTTCTGTGTTCATGTCTATCTAGAGATTAAAATTTTGCTTGTATAGATATGATCTTAAGTTACCCGCCGAAACGTTTGAAATAGTGCCGAATTTGATTGCAGCTTTTTATATTAAGATTCGTTAGTAAATAAGAGTCATGATAATATTCTAATCAAATAAAGCTAACATTTTTATTCTTGAATTAAGTAACTGCTACAACAGACAACAAATTTAGTCAAAGCTATCTCCTATTTTGTTTTACTACAAATTTAAATCTACAACAGATACTTCTCTGTTAAACAAGAAATAAAGCAACAGCTCTTTAAAAATCCTACCAGTTTTCAAAATAGCAGCATGAAAAGGGAAGAAAACAGAATAAGACAAATCCAAGTGTAGTTTTATGGCAAGATTTGTTTTTCATATTTTAGTCATTTTCGAGGAAAGGCTACATTTAGTAACACCATCCAAGCTAAGTTTCGACAATAGGCCGTAAATTTTATCCAGCGTAAATCGATAAACCAAGGCAAACAAACAAAGCATGCTGAAGTAAATGGAAGGAGTTATAATTACAAATCACTTTCACTGAAATATGCGTTCTTAAGCACACAGTTATATTTAAAAAGATGAACCTTAAATTTTGGCGAGTATTTGGTATTTAAGTGCCCACTACGCTAAAGTATATAATTTATTCTAGTATCTACTGGAGCGGCCCCTCTAACTTTTTTGCAGTTTTCACTTACATTTAAATAAATCTGTCAGTGAAAAAGCATTTATTTTGTCAAAATCAGTATAAACTGCTACCATTGCAAAATACCGAGTTTTTGCAGTGTTTAGGGCCATTTTAACAGATTAAGGTTTTTAAACGGGGAAGTGGGGTCAGTGTCACATCCGTCCCTAGACCTGCATCTTTTAGATTTGGGAGGGGAGTATTCAAGTAAATGTAAGAGCAAAGGAGCTGAACAAACATAACTTTTTTTGGACGGTTTGTGCGGGACGGATAAGCTGACCTTTTCGAAAGAACAATCAACAGGTTTATAATAACTTGATTTAAACTTGCAAAACTTGAACACTCAATATGATTAATAGAGCACCTCATTAGCGCCTGAAATAAAATTTGTGTATTTTTCTTCAAAAGCAGTTTAATCCCACTTCCTAGGGCTGTAATGATCAAAAATTCAAGATGGTTAGGCCTGGTTTTACGGGGGATGAAGGTAAGGTTGGCAAAAATTGTGGTTTTTATCTATTCATCTGTGGCGAACAGGAGGCAGTTCTTGGATAGGATACGAAAAGGTCACAAGAAAGGATTTAAAGGGTCACGAAACTTCATGTAAGGGGTAAAGAGTGAAGCCCTGAGCAGATTGGAGTGGAGGAGGACCATTCGCAGCTTAAGCTGGCATCAGACGAATTGGTACTGTGATAAGTTATTACACTAATAAATCTTTCCCCAGAACTACGGTTAAGGAATCAGTCTTGCTTGATCTTGCTTGAACTTTCATAATTAAAAATTCATCGTTGGAAACGCAGAAAATAAGTTAATCTAGAAAAAATTATTGGTAAAAGGTCTGCATGAAACATGCCTACATTAAAGCAATATAAATATAAAGCAATTGACAAAACAAGCAATGTAAAGCAAATGATTAAAATGGTTGGAAATTAAAACCTGTCGTGGGTTAGGCTTTGTCCTAAGAGTCTAAAGAAAAAGGGTGTTTATTTCGACCGTTTTTTCAAAGCTTTCCCTGAAACATAAAACAAATAATGCAGTTACTCTTAATAGCCATCAATCAATAGAAAATACAACGGCAGCGCACTTAAAGCGTTCCCTTAAAGACCCATTCACAATGAGGTTTTACTAATACTGAGATATAGCTAGCGCTAATTCAAACCAATCAGATTTTTCTACAAATTTTTTGATTGGATGAACCCTTCAACAACAAAATATGATTGGTTTGAATTAGCACTAATTCATTCTCGGTATTAGTAAAATTTCATTGCGAATGGGGCACAATCAAGCCACAGAGCAACCATCTAAAGCTTGGCAGTCCAAAATCCCAACACATTATTGGCACACCGCAGTTTTCAAGCAACTATGTTGTTAGTTCCTAGGTTAAACAGAAAGTAATTGCTCATATCGTTATGCTCGAAACCTTAGGGTATATCTTACATTTTGATTACTATAAAGTAGCCATAGCAAAGATGAGTCTTTTATGTTTTCTCTTTTAAATTTTAAAATATAGAAAATACCGTGTATAGCTATTGAATGTGATTTTATTTTAGTCTATAATGGTATATAAAGTAATCTTTGAGCAAAAGGTAAGGCACATTTTGGACCCTTATTACCGACTTTAGCTACCTTTTACCAACAATATACACCTCTATCTTACTAAGTACGTATGTAGCCTACATCTCTGCAAATACGGTTACTAAGTGAGAAGAGGTATATTCCTTCGATTTGGGCAGGACAATATTGCAGGGCATGGATAAAACGGAAACCCCAGGTGGTTTCTAAGGAGTAAAAGGCAAACAAGGCAAGAATACGGCATTACACTTTGTTTGTTTTCTTTCAAAGTTCATTTTGGATTTTTTTAGTTGAAATGTAAGAGATGGAATACTTCAGTAGTGTTTTGTCGTGGTTTGCCATGTCACTGTTAAATTCTCTTGATGTTTATAAGCTCATTTGGATTTTTTTATTGAAATTCAAGAGTTGGAATATTTCAGTTGTGTTTTGTCGTGGTTTACCATGTTACTCTTACATTCTCTTGATGTTTCACTGATCATTTTGGATTTTTTAGTTGAAATGTAAGAGTTGCAATGTTTCAGTTGTGTTTTGTCGTGACTTACCTTGTCACTGTTACATTCTGAAAATGTTTCAAAGTTCATTTTGGATTTTTTTTTTCTGAAAACGTAAGAGTTAGAATATTTCAGTAGTGTTTTGTCGTGGTTTACCATATAACTGTTGCATTCTGAAGATGTTTAAAAGTTCATTTTGGATCCTTTTCGTTAAAATCTAGGATTTTGAATATTTCACTAGTGTTTCGTCGTGGTTTACCATGTCACTGTTACATTCTAAAGATGTTTCAAACTTCATTTGGATTTTTTCCTTGAAATATATGAGTTGGAGTATTTCAGAAGTGTACATCTCTGCAAATACGGTTACTAAGTGAGAAGAGGTATATTCGTTCGATTTGGGCAGGACAATATTGCAGGGCATGGATAAAACGGAAACCCTAGGTGGTTTCTAAGGAGTAAAAGGCAAACAAGGCAAGAATACGGCATTACACTTTGTTTGTTTTCTTTCAAAGTTCATTTTGGATTTTTTTAGTTGAAATGTAAGAGATGGAATACTTCAGTAGTGTTTTGTCGTGGTTTTCCATGTCACTGTTAAATTCTCTTGATGTTTATAAGCTCATTTGGATTTTTTTATTGAAATTCAAGAGTTGGAATATTTCAGTTGTGTTTTGTCGTGGTTTACCATGTTACTCTTACATTCTCTTGATGTTTCACTGATCATTTTGGATTTTTTCGTTGAAATGTAAGAGTTGCAATGTTTCAGTTGTGTTTTGTCGTGACTTACCTTGTCACTGTTACATTCTGAAAATGTTTCAAAGTTCATTTTGGATTTTTTTTTTCTGAAAACTTAAGAGTTAGAATATTTCAGTAGTGTTTTGTCGTGGTTTACCATATCACTGTTGCATTCTGAAGATGTTTAAAAGTTCATTTTGTATCCTTTTCGTTAAAATCTAGGATTTTGAATATTTCACTAGTGTTTCGTCGTGGTTTACCATGTCACTGTTACATTCTAAAGATGTTTCAAACTTCATTTGGATTTTTTCGTTGAAATATATGAGTTGGAGTATTTCAGAAGTGTTTTGACATGGTTTACCTTGTCAATGTTACATTCTCTTGTTGTTTCAAAGTTCATTTTGGATTTTTTTTTTCATTGAAATGTAAGAGTTTGAATATTTCTACAGTGTTTTGTCGTGGAATGCGTTGTCATTATTATATGCTCTAGATGTTTCAAAGTTCATTTTCGATTTTTTTTTCTTTGAAATGTAAGAGTTGGAATATTTCAGTAGTGTTTTGTCGTGGTTTATCTTGTTACTGTTATATCCTCTTGATGTTTCAAAGTTCATTTTGGATTTTTTCTTTCAAACGTAAGAGTTGGAATATTTCAGTAGTATTTTGTCATGATTTACATTGTGATTGTTACATTCAAAGTTCACTTTGTATTCTTTTTTCGTTGAAATGTAAGAGTTGGAATTTTTCAGCAATGTTTTGTCGTGATTTACCTTGTCACTAATACATTCTGAAAGTGTTTCAAAGTTCATTTTGTATTTTTATTTCGTAAAAATGTAAGAGTTGGAATATTTCAGTAGTGTTTTGTCATGGTTTACCATGTCACTTTTACATTCTGAAGATGTTTCAAAGTTCATTTTGGATCCTTTTAGTTGAAATCTAAGAGTTGGAATATTTCACTAGTGTTTCGTCGTGGTTTACCATGTCACTGTTACATTCTGAAGGTGTTTCAAACTTCATTTGGATTTTTATCGTTGAAATGTAAGAGTTGGAATATTTTAGTAGTGTTTTGACATGGTTTACCTTGTCACTGTTGCATTCTCTTGTTGTTTCAAAGTTCATTTTGATTTTTTTTTTCATAGAAATGTAAGAGTTTGAATATTTCTATAGTGTTTTGTGATGGCAAGCATTGTCATTGTTATATTCTCTAGATGTTTCAAAATTCATTTTTGATTTTTTTTTCTTTGAAATGTAAGAGTTGGAATATTTCAGTAGTGTTTTGTCGTGGTTTATCTTGTTACTGTTACATCCTCCTGAACTTTGAAAAATCTTCAGAATGCAACAGTGATATGGTAAACCACGACAAAACACTACTGAAATATTCTAACTCTTAAGTTTTCAGAAAAAAAAAAATCCAAAATGAACTTTGAAACATTTTCAGAATGTAACAGTGACAAGGTAAGTCACGACAAAACACAACTGAAACATTGCAACTCTTACATTTCAACGAAAAAATCCAAAATGATCAGTGAAACATCAAGAGAATGTAAGAGTAACATGGTAAACCACGACAAAACACAACTGAAATATTCCAACTCTTGAATTTCAATAAAAAAAATCCAAATGAGCTTATAAACATCAAGAGAATTTAACAGTGACATGGCAAACCACGACAAAACACTACTGAAGTATTCCATCTCTTACATTTCAACTAAAAAAAATCCAAAATGAACTTTGAAAGAAAACAAACAAAGTGTAATGCCGTATTCTTGCCTTGTTTGCCTTTTACTCCTTAGAAACCACCTGGGGTTTCCGTTTTATCCATGCCCTGCAATATTGTCCTGCCCAAATCGAACGAATATACCTCTTCTCACTTAGTAACCGTATTTGCAGAGATGTAGGCTACATACGTACTTAGTAAGATAGAGGTGTATATTGTTGCTAGAAGGTAGCTAAAGTCGGTAATAAGGGTTCAAAATGTGCCTTACCTTTTGCTCAAAGATTACTTTATATACCATTATATACTAAAATAAAATCACATTCAATAGCTATACACGGTATTTTCTATATTTTAAAATTTAAAAGAGAAAACATAAAAGACTCATCTTTGCTATGGCTACTTTATAGTAATCAAAATGTAAGATATGCCCTAAGGTTTCGAGCATAACGATATGAGCAATTACTTTCTGTTTAACCTAGGAACTAACAACATAGTTGCTTGAAAACTGCGGTGTGCCAATAATGTGTTGGGATTTTGGACTGCCAAGCTTTAGATGGTTGCTCTGTGGCTTGATTGTGCCCCATTCGCAATGAAATTTTACCAATACCGAGAATGAATTAGTGCTAATTCAAACCAATCATATTTTGTTGTTGAAGGGTTCATCCAATCAAAAAAATTGTAGAAAAATCTGATTGGTTTGAATTAGCACTAGCTATATCTCAGTATTAGTAAAACCTCATTGTGAATGGGTCTTTAAGGGAACGCTTTAAGTGCGCTGCCGTTGTATTTTCTATTGATTGATGGCTATTAAGAGTAACTGCATTATTTGTTTTATGTTTCAGGGAAAGCTTTGAAAAAACGGTCGAAATAAACACCCTTTTTCTTTAGGCTCTTAGGACAAAGCCTAACCCACGACAGGTTTTAATTTCCAACCATTTTAATCATTTGCTTTACATTGCTTGTTTTGTCAATTGCTTTATATTTATATTGCTTTAATGTAGGCATGTTTCATGCAGACCTTTTACCAATAATTTTTTCTAGATTAACTTATTTTCTGCGTTTCCAACGATGAATTTTTAATTATGAAAGTTCAAGCAAGATCAAGCAAGACTGATTCCTTAACCGTAGTTCTGGGGAAAGATTTATTAGTGTAATAACTTATCACAGTACCAATTCGTCTGATGCCAGCTTAAGCTGCGAATGGTCCTCCTCCACTCCAATCTGCTCAGGGCTTCACTCTTTACCCCTTACATGAAGTTTCGTGACCCTTTAAATCCTTTCTTGTGACCTTTTCGTATCCTATCCAAGAACTGCCTCCTGTTCGCCACAGATGAATAGATAAAAACCACAATTTTTGCCAACCTTACCTTCATCCCCCGTAAAACCAGGCCTAACCATCTTGAATTTTTGATCATTACAGCCCTAGGAAGTGGGATTAAACTGCTTTTGAAGAAAAATACACAAATTTTATTTCAGGCGCTAATGAGGTGCTCTATTAATCATATTGAGTGTTCAAGTTTTGCAAGTTTAAATCGAGTTATTATAAACCTGTTGATTGTTCTTTCGAAAAGGTCAGCTTATCCGTCCCGCACAAACCGTCCAAAAAAAGTTATGTTTGTTCAGCTCCTTTGCTCTTACATTTATTTGAATACTCCCCTCCCAAATCTAAAAGATGCAGGTCTAGGGACGGATGTGACACTGACCCCACTTCCCCGTTTAAAAACCTTAATCTGTTAAAATGGCCCTAAACACTGCAAAAACTCGGTATTTCGCAATGGTAGCAGTTTATACTGATTTTGACAAAATAAATGCTTTTTCACTGACAGATTTATTTAAATGTAAGTGAAAACTGCAAAAAAGTTAGAGGGGCCGCTCCAGTAGATACTAGAATAAATTATATACTTTAGCGTAGTGGGCACTTAAATACCAAATACTCGCCAAAATTTAAGGTTCATCTTTTTAAATATAACTGTGTGCTTAAGAACGCATATTTCAGTGAAAGTGATTTGTAATTATAACTCCTTCCATTTACTTCAGCATGCTTTGTTTGTTTGCCTTGGTTTATCGATTTACGCTGGATAAAATTTACGGCCTATTGTCGAAACTTAGCTTGGATGGTGTTACTAAATGTAGCCTTTCCTCGAAAATGACTAAAATATGAAAAACAAATCTTGCCATAAAACTACACTTGGATTTGTCTTATTCTGTTTTCTTCCCTTTTCATGCTGCTATTTTGAAAACTGGTAGGATTTTTAAAGAGCTGTTGCTTTATTTCTTGTTTAACAGAGAAGTATCTGTTGTAGATTTAAATTTGTAGTAAAACAAAATAGGAGATAGCTTTGACTAAATTTGTTGTCTGTTGTAGCAGTTACTTAATTCAAGAATAAAAATGTTAGCTTTATTTGATTAGAATATTATCATGACTCTTATTTACTAACGAATCTTAATATAAAAAGCTGCAATCAAATTCGGCACTATTTCAAACGTTTCGGCGGGTAACTTAAGATCATATCTATAGAAGCAAAATTTTAATCTCTAGATAGACATGAACACAGAAGTAAGGGGGCGGGTAAAGGGACTTATTTAAGGAATTATTGAGGTTGGCAGGGTTGAAGTTCGCCAAGTTTCCTAAAACCAGTCAAGATTCATGTAGGAAAATGGAAGAAACTGCAGAAACCTGGATTTTTCCCGAACGCTGGGTCTCACTTAAAGGCCCCTTCCACCATGTACGTTCCTGCAGAGGAAATGGGTGTCACTCAAGTATGTGGGTCAAAGAACCTCCAAAAAAATGGGGGTACTTTCCTTAAGAATATAATTAATTAGGTATCATGATCCCATTGAAACATCTTTTAATCCCTAAGATGTAGAATTCACGCACGGTCACAACCAATCAGAAGCGATAAATATTCGGCTTAGTTATAATTAGTAAGAAATAATGCAGTAAATGTTTCAAAAGATTGGCTGTTCGTTATGTACGACTACTAGCTCTCTTCGTTTCTCTGTCTGGGGAAGGGATTGGGACTAATTCCGGGAAATTCTGACCCAAATAATGATTCAGGCAAATTTCAAATTCAAGCAAATAATTATTTATTCCACTTTTCTGAATAATCAAGGTTTGACCCAGATAAACAATTTTTGTATGGTCTGGAACAAGTCCAAACTTACACTGAAATAAATGACTAAATAAAACAGATCTCTGGGTCCTTTTGAAGTTCTATTGAGAAAAGGGTTGGAAAACTAAAATGAGCTGTGGGGTGTAGTTTTTGCTGCTATTATACGTTATATGTGTATGGCCTAAATTCGTATTCTTGAAATTGTGTTAGATACCTGCACATATGGGGGTGACGAGGTCCTTTCTCCTGAGATATATCCGAAAAAACCTCTGGAAAAAAGAAAAATGGTGGCAAAAATGCATATCCCCCTCCTCCCCTTCTACGAGGGTTGAACTTGTGTGAATCTATAGATATGTAAGGTTATTCACTTACTTTTGATCTGATTTGGGTAATGAGTTTGTTTGATTAAATGTAGACTGATTCCGTCATGTTGCAATCTCACTGAAATCTTGATTGTTATGTGTCTCGTTAGTTGCTTAATAAAGTGTTTCGTCTTCACTGATCTTCTGCTGCTTACCACTGCTATTGATGTTACATTTTTACTAATAGTCGGAACTTTTTTTTTAACAATTGCTATAATTCTTGCTCCTCATTGATCGTTTTTTTTTTTTTTTTTTTTTTTTTTTTTTTTTTTTTTTTTAATCACAATGGGTAATTATTATCTAACTTTTTTTCTCTTTTTTAAGACAAACAGTTGACAAAAATATATTATAAATTGGTCATGCTCTAGTAATTACAGCTAACTCAAACTGTCCATGACATGATATCTGACACTTTTGCAACTTAAAAAAAAATATTTTCAAGGATTTTATTATGCTGGACATTTAAATAAAGTAAATTATATTAAGTATAAGAGAATTGGCTGGTTCCTATTCCGACTGAGAGAATGCTGTTTTGAGAATGATGTTTGCTGATTGGAAAGAACAATTCTGAAACCAGCGGTAACAAGGTATAATTGTTAGCAGCAATTGTTGGACAGTACGAATTTAGTCGTCGATCCAATTCAAATTATGGTAGTTTATCTGATCAAAACTATGGTAGTTTGTCTAACTTATTATCCGTACAGTAGAATAGAATTTAAATTTTAAATTTCTATCAAAACATGGTTGCCCAATTTGAATTTCACGCTAAAAATGCACTAGAATATACATATATATATATATATATATATATATATATATATATATATATATATATATATATATATATATATATATATATATATATATATATATATATATATATATAATAAAAACCAAAAATAATAAAAAATAAATAGATAACAATAAAACAAAACTCTTGCGATATCTTTCATGTTTAGCGGGAATGGGAGTCAGTTTGAGGACTTTTGGGGATTTTATACGGTACGGTCTATTGCAGGCGAGATGGTAGGGTTCGGGGATGATAGAATGTAATCAGGGAACAGACAGGGTCTTGGTATCGAAACGAAGGCACAGCATGGTGAGCTTGAACCTACCTAGTAGATAATGATATGGAACCTTTATTTCACCATTCATGATTCCAAGTGACTGTTTTTGGACATTTTCAATCATATAGATATGCTCTGAAGAAAGACCAAAATGCCACACTGGACAAGCAAACTCGAGTATTGGCCGAATAAAAGAGTAATAAAGTTGGAGAATTTCCTTTGGGGGCAAGAAACTTTTGTTATTAAAAGTTTTAGAAGGGAAACAGAAAGGGAAGCTTGTTTGAGGATGTTCTGAACATGGTCGTCCCACTTCAAGTCAGCATTAATTATCACCCAAAGTAATTTAATGTATATGACGGAGACTTTGGGAGGAATGGGTTTGTGAAAGTGGGAAGGATTTTTAAAAATTAACTGTCATAAATGACGATTTATTAGGGTTTACTTTCATCCTCGACAAAGAAGCCAGTGTGACATCGTCAAGTAATGTCATAATTGAGCTTTTAATATTTCGTCGGCAAACCTCAAGTGCAGACAGGTCGTCCACATACTTCCATCGCTCTGCGTGATCAGTCATGAGATTATTAACCATTATAAGGGATGAAATTCAACCCATCAGAATTCCGTGGGGCACCCCACAAAAGATAGGAAGGCGATCGGAATACATATTTTTATATCTATGCGCTTGAAAACAATTTGTTAAAATCGTTCTGAACCTAATAGGGGTCAGATTTACTACTGACACCCGAAGCCATAATTAGAGCTGTTGACCAGATTTTATTGAAAGAATTTCCCTATCTAATAGTTATGCATATATAAAGATATTTTGATATTCCCCCTTCTCTCCTCAGAGGTCACCTTAGTTTTGGACCATTAAGAGGCCTAAATATTTGCCTGTCTCTGATTTCCCACTAACTTGGTCCCGTAACAAAATTAAGGTTTCGTGCCCTTTCTCTGCCCTAGAAAGGATGGTTCAGGTTTGGACTGACCAAAACCAGAACTATCATATTAGGTCTTATTTCCCATTAAGTTCCTGTGAGATTCGACAACTCCTTCTACTATATGTCCTGGTGATAGGGACTAGTTTTTTTTTTTTTTTTTTTTTTTTTTTTTTTTTTTATTTATTTTTTTTTATATTTTTTTTTTTGTCCGGAAATTGATCAACATTTTGCAAACTTCGGAGAAACTTCTCCGGTTCGCAATCCCCGTATAAATTTTTGTTTTCTGATTTTAGCCTTTTGCGGCTCTTGATCTTCAACGAATCGATGATTTAAGTGTTGCATTTTATTTATTTATTTTCACAAAAAAGAAATGTAAGTATTCTGAGCTTATAGTTAAGAGCGTGTACATAAAAAAAACACCATTTGAGTAGTTCAACTGGATATGTTTTTCATCAAGCTTTAGCGGTATCTTAATTTTTAGCTTTTTTAACCCTAAATTTTTGTTTGAGAGTAGTATCTTAACTTTAGTTTTGTTTAGGTTTTTTTAAAAAAGAACAGAATAAAGATTCTTGGTAACTTTTTTTTCATCGTTTGGCATAATTTTTTATCATAAGTAGTTCAGGTATATTTGCCAGGACTTTAAAAGGTAAATATATTATTTTTCTCCTTTTTGTATGTTCAAGTTTTTGATATATTCTTTATGTATGAAAGTTAAAAGCTAGATCTGCAATCATTTACTCCTCAATGATTGTAATACTTTATCATGGGGCTAGTTTTTCTATTAATGTAAAAATAAAAATTAAAAAAAACTCAATGACAGGCTTTCAAAAAAGGATAATAAATTAGTCAATGTTCTTCACTTCTATACAGTGACAAGTAAATTTATTTAATAATATTAAGATAGTATTAATTTGAAACAACGCTCCTGGTGAGCGCCTCTTGCGAATTTCTGAAAAAGGTTTCGTTCGTTTAGAAAAAACTGTACCAAGCCTTTGAATAACACAAAACCTAAATTTCGGAGTTGGTATGGTCTGTACTAAATTTGAGCACAGGAAGATTTGAGGACCACCCTCTCGCTGTAATTGGTTCAAAGTAACCTGTTCTCCACAAATTTTATTGTATCCTCGTTTTTGTCCCCCTCCCCTATTGGATAAACCTGTTTTCGCTTACGGTCTTCATTCTAGATTTAAGTCACTCCAATATTAGCGTCTTTTTTATTTGGTATAAAAAGTTGCATGCAAGAATTGTGAAAGGTAGTGTCGTAATTGGCAGAGATAAGTTATATTATGCAGTCATAAACTGCACAGTTGGTAAATATACTGCTTAAGAAAATTACGGTCCAGTGAATACCTGAGCATAGATGGTTGATTTGTAGTATCTCTTGCTATAAATTTGCAAAATAATTCCTTGTTTGTTAAAAAACAAAGGATAATTTTGTGTTATTTTATAGCAGTCAACCTTGGAGAGGAAGAAGAAGAATTTTGCTTTCAGCAGACGATTTTCAGCAACCATACAAGAAAATCGAAATAGATTTTCTTGTGATTATTATTGCTTCTTATCAACAGTTGTACCAAACCTATCTTGCTCAAGTCATCCTCAGGGCTATATTGTAGTGATTATCATTCCCAGAGTATAGTGCAGACGGTTTGATATCATCTATTTCCCCTTCTTGTTTTAGTTTTATATTTGTGTTTAAAGCCTTTTCCAATAGGCCATGTCCAGAAGTCCTCCAAAAAAAACGTCCCCCCAGATCTCAAATCAAATTCCATAGTGAAAGATACCCATCCTGGCTGGTCAAGCACATTATCTGAAAGTTCTAATGATAGCTCCAATTCAGAGAATATGACAATGATAACTGTAGGTCCTAATGCAACCATACATGATGATAATGGGTTTCAAGAGGTCCTCTCTAGAAGCTCTAAAAAAAGGGAAAAAATCTCGCGAATTAAAAGCATTTCCCCTCTCCCTGCCCAAGATCCTCCCTCCAAAAACTAACGAATTTACCTTAAAATTACTCCCACTACCCCCTTTGATATAAAAATGATCACTGCAATAAGAGTTGCAATTTTTAAACTGCTAAAATCAATGTTCTCTCTTAACATTAACCGTGATGGATCTCTGTTAATAGTTGTAGAAGATCAGAAATCAGCAGAATCAATAATTAACCTTAAATCCCTTCTGAATATCCCAATTATTGCATGTAATTGGAACCCAAAACAATCACCAACAAAAATTGTAGTTTACAATGTTCCCCCAGAGATATCTACTCAGGAGTTAAAAGAAGGCCTCTCAGATAGGGCTGGAAACACCATCCCAGTTGAGGATGTTACCCAACTTGGAAAACCTAATTCTACTGGCCTAAAAACTAGTAGATCCTTCCTATTCACACTAAAGGATAAAATTGATATCCCAGAAAAATTATTCCTATTTGGGCAAATCAAACCACACAAGGAATACAAACCTAAGCCTATTCAGTGTCAGAAGTGTTTCAAACTGGGACACACGACTAACAAATGCAATGAAATTCTCCAAGAGTGTAGTAATTGTAAATCTTTCAATCCTAAAGAGCTGACAACTTGCAAAAACACCCAACCTAGATGCATCGATTGCAAAGGTCCTCATGAATCTCCAAATAAATCATAATGCCCTGCATACAAGAAAAGTGCTCTAACACTCCAAAGATCAACAGAGAAGGCAATTCCATACCCCTTCGCAGCGATGGAAGCAAATGCTGCCCAACAATACCAAATAAAGCCTGTAATGAAACCAACCAACACCTACAAGTTAAATGTCCAAAATGCATCAAGCACCCCATACAAAACTATATCTTCTAAGCCCCCTAGCTCAAATCCTTATCAGAAAGAATCACCAAGCCACCAAGCCTTGTTTTCTGGTGAGAGAAGGCCAGCATGGCCCTCCCTTTCGAGAAGAAACAAACCAGAAACACTACCAGGAATCAATCCCTTAACAAACAAACAGGATGCACTACCAAAAATGCAATCCCCAAATATATGCTTATTCATTCTAAACTGTAATGCAGTTCAGGCCATGAACATACATCAACTACAGAAAACAAAAATTATTGCAGAATTGGCAAAAATCTACATCCCAGATGATATGCTCATTCAAGCAAAAAAAGATCTTGCTTTACTTTTAACAAAGCTGAACATTGATACGCAGTCATATGAAGAATTAATCAACAACACAACATTTATCAATACTCCAATGGAATGTAAGATCACTCACAGAAAATAAGCTAAATGAACTAATATCATTTATGAATAATAATTCGATTAATATTGCTTGTCTCCAGGAAACTCATTTAACCCAAAATCAACAAATTAAGTCTCTGGGATATACTATCCTAAGAAAGGATAGATCTTCAGAGAGAAAAGGAGGTGGTGTAGCTTTATTAGTTAATAATAATATAAAATTTTGTGGCATCAATTTTCCAGATTTTGAAAATGATGTTGATGTAATTGGTATAAGTGTTTGGCTGAATAATTTAAAAACCTACATAATAAGCTTCTATAACCCTAATGGCCAAACTTCAGATGCCAAGGATTTCCTTAATTATATAAATAATTCTAATATCTTAAAAAATATCATTATTTGTGGTGATTTCAATGCCCACAGCTTTTTGTGGGGGAATAAACCAGCAAATAAAGCTGGTAAATTTATTGAGGATATGACTTCAAATAATAATGAATTAGCTGTTGCTATCCCTCCAAACCTGAATACATATTTTAACCCCAAAAGTGGCAAATTCTCCTCAATTGACCTACAAGTTGTGTCTTTAAACTTTTTGAACAAAATTTACATAAATAAAATTGATAGTCTGTGTACAGATCACTTTGCTATAGTTTGCTCCCTAAATGAGCCTGCTGAAACTTCATCTCATACCTCCAAATATAACATCATTAAAGCAAATTGGTCTATTTTCCAAAATAAGCTAAATGATGAAATTACAAGTTTCACCAAAAGTTCATGCATTTCTAATACAACAGTTGACACACATGATGAAGCCTTGACTTCTTTACTAATAAATACAGCTAATCATACTATCCCCAGGACAACACCTAAGAAAACATTCCCTAAACAAATTCCTAAAGCATGGTGGACAAATGAGTGCCTAAATAAATGGAAGATAAAAAAGGCAGCTAGGACAGAAATCATAAAAAAGCCAACACCTACTACATATTTAAAAAAATTACAAGCAGAATCTAATCTAAAAAGGACTATAATAGATTCTAAATATAAATACTGGAATAATTTTGCAAATCATCTCTCCAGAGAAACACATGAGCCAATTATACATAAAGTTATAAGCCACATATGTGGGGAAAAGACTTCTCCCAACCCACTCCTATATCAGATTATGCATAATAATACCCATTATGACAATGATATCGAAAAGGCTAATCTATTTGCAACTCTTTTTGTTAATAAGCTAACATCAAATAATCAAAGCAAACTGTCCACAATTCCTATGAATCCTAGTTACCAACCACGCCCAGGATCCGAGTACATAACCAATCCATTTTCAATCCAGGAATTGAATAATGCAATACATCATATTAGGTCCAAAACTAGCAGCAGCTATGACAATATACACCCTACATGGATAAAGAATCTCACACCTTCATACAAACAAGAACTGCTAAATTGTTATAATCACGCTTGGGCATCTTCTAGGTTCCCCAATATATGGAAATGTTCGTCCCTCCTACCAATCCTAAAGAAAAATAAACTAAAAGATAACCCTGAGTCTTATAGGCCCATAATGATTACACCTGTGATGGGGAAAATAATGGAGAAAATGATTTATCACAGACTCCTCTGGTTTGTTGAGAAAAATAACATGATCCCACACACTCAAACTGGATTCAGGAAATACCACTCCTCAACAGATGCTTTCATTTTGCTAACAAATGCAATAAATGAATCTTTCTCAAAAAATAATATCCTAGTGGCAGCTTTCCTTGATTTTGAAGGAGCATATGACAATGTGAACCACCAAATCGTTTTAAATAAACTTGCAAACCTTGGAGTACCTCCTAAGCTAGTATCCTTTATTAAATCCTTCATAGAAGTGCGAAGTTTAATTGTTTGTGTTGGTTCAGCCTCTTCACCCCAAAAGACAATATCCAAAGGCCTACCTCAGGGAGCAGTCCTCAGTTGCCTCCTATTTGCCCTATATCTCTGGGACATGAACCTACCCCACACGAATCTACAATATGCTGATGATCTGGTGCTATGGTCATCTGGCAACACCTTTCAGATAGCACAGTCAAATCTGCAAAAGTCACTTTTCCAGTTTGAAAAATTCTCTCAACATTCAGATTTATCCATTGCACCCACCAAGTCAAAAATAATCCAATTTCACAGGAAGCGAAACCATGTTAATGCAAAACTAACTCTAAATAAAACAACTATTCCAGAAGATAATAATAATAATTACCTAGGTCTAATGCTTTACCAAAAACTTAATTTCCACCTCCACATTTCAAGCACAATAAGAAAATGATATAGAAAAGCAAATATACTAAAAATATTTCTTTCCACACCCTGGGTTTGTAAGGAGAAAACCTTACTCCAGTTTTATAAATCACATATAATACACCATATTGACTATGGGCTCATTGTCTATTGTGCATGTGCAAAGAACCAGATGAAAAAAATTGAAACAATACAAAATGATATAATACGTCTCATATTTGGTCTTAGGAAACCCACAAACACCAAGTTTCTGCTTATGAAGAGTGGATTAACAACAATAAGGGAGAGACATAGCTTTCTCTTGACAAAACATCTTACAAAAATTGAATCAAATAGCTCACACACCCTACATAATTGGTTAAGAAATCCAGCCATGTATAGAGGTATTGCAGATGAGTATGCCAATATTCAAAAGAAGTTCCCTGTGCCAGCATAGTCTATTGCACCTACTTTTCCCCAATCCCCTTAATGGACTTGATTATCTCCCAGAATAAATACTGAATTTTCTAAATGGAATAAAGATTTAACCCCCATTGCTTTCGTTGAGAAAAAATTCGCAGAACTTAATTCAATTACCTATAAAAATCACTTCCAAATGTTTGTTGATGGGTCAAAAATGAATGAGAAGGTTGCAAGTGGTGTTTTCCTTCCTCACCTGAAAATTGCAATGGGCGAGAGATTATTTAATAATTTATCTATAATGTCTGCTGAGTTAAATGCCATAATCATGGCATTAGAACACCTTAAGCAAAACCAATCTTTGATTGAAAATCTGAATAGTATTATCATCTATTCCGACTCTTTATCAAGCCTTGAGTTGCTGGCCTCAGCTCCTCAATATAAGTTGGACATTGACACTTATCATTGTCTCAGTATTATTGATAATCTTGCTTCAAGTGGCATAAAAACTTACTTTCAGTACATTCCTAGCCACTCTGGCATAAGTGGTAATCATCAGGTTGATGAAATAGCAAAAAATGCTATAAATATTGACCAGGCAAGTGGGAGACCAATCCCAATTAGAAATATTTACCGATGGAGGCTATCAGATATTAATTTTAATAAGATTAATCCTATCCTTTCCCCCTTTCCCAATAAGTATCTTTCTAAAATTTATCACAGAATTCGTTCTGGAACAAATTGACTAAATTTCCTTGCATTCTCATATAAGCTTTCTAATTCCAGTGGTTCAATTCCCCTGTCCCCTCTTTGCAGGCATTGTAATATGAACAATGAAACAATTGACCATTGCCTATTTAAATGTAATATGCTGACGTCTGCACAACATACCTTGCTTTGTAAACTGTTAATATACTTCAAACACCACAAAATCTCACTATCAGCCAAGAGCCTAGCCAACTATACCTGCACACAGAGCATAGAAATCGACATCTATCATCTTATATTTGAACTTCTAGAGTCGAAAGATCTGCTGAAAGATATCTGAATACATATAATAAATATGAGGCAATCAAGCCAGTAGCTCTGTAGCCCACAGAGTGAAGCAAAAGGAAAAGGGCTAAATAGTGTTACTGAAAAGCCCGCCTGCTGTAAAATAGAAGAAGAAGAAGAAGAATTTCCTTTTCTCAAAAGTCGTGACGATCAGTTGGACGTTGGCTCCGATGATCCGGATCGTAAGTTTATTTTCCTTCTCTAGATTTGTTGTAATGTTTTTCGTATTTGGTCGTAAATCGTATTCTTCTAACCTCTCTTTGACTTAAGCATTTGTTTATTTTGTAGGTATATTAAATTAATGTAGTATATTTAAGATTAAATTATCTTATATATAGCCAGGTTATTGCAAAAACTCCATTTCAGAGACAATCCCACACATTCTGGTTTGAAATGGTTTTAAATGAGGGACTGTATAAATGTAGCCATTCTATTGGGCTTGCAATTTTTTTTTTCTACTGTAAATATATCTCGTGCGAATTTTATAAGCTAGTTTTTTGTATAACTTTTATGTATCCATCATATCCATAAATAGGATCATAGGTTCCATCAAATGAATTACGTTTATGTACTCACAATTTCTAATAGCAAAGATTCTAGGGATAATATTGGTTTTGTGCCATCGTCACCTTTTGTTTTCTTTTACTAGATTTTATTTTAAAATTTTACCATAAGGTTTGGCTGCCACAAAGTTTAATCTCTATAAAGACCATCTAACATTACCTATAGCATTCTTTCATGTCTTTCATTATTATTATTATTTTATTGCCACAGAACCTCGGTTAGTTATGTAAACATAAAACTTTATTTCATAAAATATTTTTTAATTGAAATTTTGCCTAGTTTGAAGGATTTAAGTCAATTCTAAATTATAAATTTATATATACAAGAAAAGCTTTTACATTAATACCCGCTTGCCAGGAAGCCAATCTTGCCCTCTTGCCCTCTAGTACTTGACCTTTAAATAATTCACCCCATCAAACCCAAAGTCTGTTAATATGTTAAACCCTTTTTAATTCCGTGGATAAATCGAACGATTAAATCCGAATCATCTTTGAAATTGGAAACCGTATTCATATACTCAAAAATTTCATACTTGCGTATAACGTTCTACTAATGCGGGGGTAGGGATGTTTTGACTGCCCTCCCCTCTCCAGCCCTTGAGACAAATTTAAGGCTACATCAATGGTGAAAAGACATCATGTTGTGACTTGATTTTCTCTATTTTTCTTTTTTTGTACTTTTTCAGCTTTTATGTGGTTTTTTGCTCTAGCTGCAGCCCAGTAAACCCTCTGTGAAATAGTAGCCATTATCTGTTCGCCCATTTGTTTTAGGATTTGCTGAGAGATCGCCCGAGAAAACTGAACAAATTGCTGCTTAACCTTAATTGCAGGTGAAATCTAGCTATAGTACTGCCCTGGGAGATACAGAGATTTTTTAAAGTAAACATGGGATATAAAAATAAACCATAGGATGCTTAAATGAACTAAAATATCATTCTTATATGATTTTGTGTTTTTTTTATCCAAGTTTCGGGGAAGAGTTTATCAGAGGAGTCTTCAAATGGGGTAGGTGGGCGGGGGGGGGGGGAGGGGAATTTGAAATTTTCCTAGGGGGTCTGAACCAGACTAATATATATTTTTTATCCCCTGGTTCACTTATATCCTGATTTATATGATAGGTTATCTGTGCATGTAGTAAAGTTCGTGATATATCTTTAAAGCAACGGTTAAAAACTCTTTCCTCCCTCCCTGAATTCCTGGACATAGAGCCTTGCGGGTGGAATATAATGGTGAATTTATTCTTTTTTGTTCAAACTTTTTGCTGTATAAATGAATTCGAACTTTATAAAAGTTATAGCACAGGCTAAAGATGCACATTAGCTCAGGGATTTGGTCACAACGGCTGATTTGATGTGAACGATTGTGCAGTTCTTATGCATCATTGTTTGTGAACTGTTTCTCTTCAGAAGAAGAAACGCGGTTGTGTGGACTTAAGGATACTAAAAAAGTGAAAAAGTCACAGAAGTGAAATCTTTCGTTATTTAACATGGGAAGATAGGGATTAAACAATTAGCGCTACTTACTGTTTAGCGGCTGGCTACTTCATTAAAAAGTAGAAAATTTTAATGAAAATTGGATATTTGATATTGGTATCCAACTATGCAATTGGTTTGAAGCTGATTCTTTTGTAAAGGATAACTTATCTGTATCTTTTATTTTTAAGACTTATTTTCAGTGAAAATCCAGTCCGCACAAAGTAGTCTCTAAGATCTTAACAGGTAAAGTTTGCTAGTTGAGTTTAAGCTGGCAGGTCTATTGAGGACAGATTCTGCTTTCTTTATCCTCACCGGTATTTCAAAGTAACTAAAAAGACATTTATGGAGCAAATTTTGAACGAACGGAGTTGCCAAATGAGTAGAGATGCCTCATGAGCTCGTGACGGGACTCCTTATTTGGGCATAGAACCACGTGGTTTATGGTTTTTGTCAGAGAGAATGAAAAAACAGGATTTTTCTCACTTGAAAAACAGGATTTTTGTCACTTTTATGGATGTTTTTATGGTTTTTGTCAGTGAGAATGAAAAAACAGGAACTTTCTCACCTTTATGTCTGTTTTATGGATTTTGTCAGTGAGAATGGAAAAACAGTAACTTTCTCACTTTCATGGATTATTGAGTCATTAATCAAATTGTTTCCGGGCAAGGTTAATTAATGTCTGACAGATGACGTCAAGTTAATTAATGTCTTTGATTTATTTCCAAAGAGAATATATCCGGGGCAAAGTTTAGATTACACATGACAGATGATGTCATGATTGATTGATTGACATGGAAGGGGAATTAATTTGTTGTTTCTAAAGAGAATTGATTCACGAAAGGGGAATTAATTTGTTGTTTCTAAAGAGAACTGTCTCCGAGTGAATGTTTAGATCCTAGTGATGAATTTTTTTAGCGCGGGAATCAGGTTTCCAAGTAATTTGAAATGTGTCAGTGCAGAGATGCCAAAATAAAAGGAACACACTGAAATTACGTTTAGGGATTATTTGGGCGAAACCGTTTTAGCCATTTTATGGAATTATTACGGCGAAACAGTTAGAGACATTTTGAAAGATGATTTAAAAGATGATTTTAGAAGAGAATTTGAGGGTAAAGCTCTGTGGTCGTTATAATACACAAGTTGTATTTTAACAGTGTCGTGAGGTCCCGTACCCCAACACCAAAGGGTTCTGATCCCCCTACCCCAACCCCAAAGGGTTCTGATCCCCCTACCCCAACCCCAAAGGGTTCCGATCCCCCTACCCCAACCCCAAAGGGTTTCAATCTCCCTACCTCAACCCCGAAGGAAGCCCCCGGTCCTCAAGGGTCCCCCCAAGCTCCCAAAGGGCCTCCAGACCCCTAAAGGCTCTCCCCGGGCCCCCAAAGGCCCTCCCCCGGTCCCTAAAGGTCCACCGGGCTCCCAAAGGACCAAGCGGCGCTCAAGGGCTCCCCAGACCCCAAAAGGCCCTGCCCGGGCCCCCAAAGGCCCTCCCCGGTCCCCAAAGGTCCACCGGGCTCTCAAAGGACCATTCGGCCCTCAAGGGCCCCCCAGACCCCTAAAGGCCCTCCCCCGGCCCCCAAAGGTCCCCGGACCCCCAAATGCCCTCCCCCGAAGGCCCCCAAGCTCCCAAAGGGCCCCCGAACCCCCAAAGGCCCTCCCCCGGTCCCCAAAGGTCCACCGGGCTCCCAAAGGACCATTCGGCCCTCAAGGGCCCCCCCGACCCCCAACGGCCCTCCCCGGGCCTTCAAAGGCCGTTCCCCAGTCCCCAAAGGTCCCCCGGGCTCCCAAAGGACCACCCGGCCCTCAAGGGCCCCCGGGTCCCCAAACGCCCTCCCCGGCCCCCCCAAAGAGTCCCTTCTCCATTTTTTTAATACTTTTTTACGGCTTTATTATATCTTTTCAGAAAAAGTTCCTTTCCTAATGTCCCTTCTAAACCCATTTTCCAACTTGAAGTACTTTTCTTTTTCACCCGCAACTACACTTTACAGCTTTTTGGATACCTCAACACCAAGAAATACTTTTCAAGGACCATTTCAGAGCAAGTTACTTTCTTAATGTCCCTCCTAAACGCATTTTCCAACTTGAAGTACTTATCTTTTTCACCACGACTATACAGCTTTTTGGTTACCTCAACACCAAGAAATACTTTTCAAAGACCATTTCAGAGCAAGTTACTTTCTTAATGACCATCCCAAACCCATTTTCCAACTTGAAGTACTTATCTTTTTCACCCACAATTATACTTTACAGATTTGGATACCTCAACACCAAAAAATATTTTTCAAAAGTCATTTCAGAGCAAGTTACTTTCTTAATGTCCCTCCTAAACCCATTTTCCAACTTGAAGTACTTATCTTTTTCACTCACAACAATACTTTACAGCTTTTTGGATACCTCAACACAAAGAAATACATTTCAAAGACCATTTCAGAGCAAGTTACTTTCTTAATGACCATCCTAAGCCCATTTTCCAACTTGAAGTACTTATCTTTTTCACCCACAACTATACTCTACAGCTTTTTGGATACCTCAGCATCAAGAAATACTTTTCAAAGACCATTTAAGAGCAAGTTACTTTCTTAATGTCACTCCTAAATCCTTTTTCCAACTTGAAGTACTTATCTTTTTCACTCACAACTATACAAATTTAGGATACCTCAACACCAAAAAATATTTTTCAAAGACCATTTCAGAGCAACTTAGTTTCTTAATGTTCATCTCCTAAACCCATTTTCCAACTTGAAGTACTTATCTTTTTCACCCACAACTATACTTTACAGCTTTTTGGATACCTCAACATCAAGAAATACTTTTCAAAGACCATTTCAGAGCAAGTCAAACAGTTCGTGGTAACGAACTGTAAGTAAGGAGCGACCCGGCTCAATGGTAACCGAAACTCTAGAAAATGGGTTTTTGATACCAATAGATATTTCAAAAGAATCAGATTTTAATGCTGATTTCAAATATATAAGTTTCATCAAATTTAATCCTACCTATTGAAAGGTACACACCCGATAAAATTTGCCTGATTTCCGAAAAAAGGGGGAAACATCCCCTAAAACCTATAGAACCTTAGTGAAAATCACACCATCAGATTCAGCGGATCAGAAACCCCTTTTGCATAGGTTTCAAGGTCTTATCTAGAAAAATGTAGAATTTTCCATTTTTTGCCAGAAGAAAGATCACGGATGCGTGTTTATTTGTTTGTTTGTTTGTTTTTTTTTGTTTTTTTTTCCCCAGGGGTGATCGTATCGACCCAGTGGTCCTAGAATATCGTGGGAGGGCTCATTGGAACGGAAATTAAAAGTTCTAGGCCCTTTTTAAGTGACCAAAAAAAATGGAGGGCAACTAGCCCCCTCCCACGCTCATTTTTTTCCCAAAGTCACCCGATCAAAATTTTGAGATAGCCATTTTGTTCAACATGGTCGAAAATATGATAAAAATGTCTTTTAGGATGACTTGATCCCCCACAGTCCCCAGGGGGAGGGCTGAAAGTTATGAACTTTACTTAATGTTAACATATAGTATTGGTTTTTGGGAATTATACAGACTTTTTATGCGGAGCTGTGGGCGGGCCGGGGGGGGCCGGCGCGGGCCGGGGGCTCGCGGGCCGGATCGGGCCAGGCCGGAAGTGGCCAGGGTGGACGGGACCGGGCTCGGAAGGGGGCGCCGGACTTGCCTGCATTATTTATTGGTTATTGGGAAGTATTCAACCATTTTCAGGAAGGATTTTTTCTGGAGGGGGGCTAGAGGAGGGGGTTACTCTGGAGAATATTTCCGTGGAGGATGTTTCTTTGAGGTAAGGGACATTTCTATGAAGGGGGCGGCGGATTTCCAAGCATTATTTAAGAAACGATCAGAAATTAAATAAAAAAAAACAAGTTTTTTCAACTGAAATGTAAGAAGGAATATTAGAACTTAAAACGAACAGAAATTATAACGTATGTGAGGGGGTTCTCCCCCAAGTCAAAAACACGCTAATTACGAGAAAGTTTTTTTTATTGCTTTAAAAATAGATATATATTCTAATTAAAAGGCAATTGTGATTCAGGGTTTTTTGAATAAAAATTTTTTTTAACTTTTAACGTAAAGGGCGTGGTATTGACTAAGGGGAGAACCCCTTCATATACGTAATAACATATACGTAATAAAAAAAACAATAAAAAAACAAGCGATACGGCTCAATAGTAATCGAAACTCTTAAAAACGGAATTTTGATGTCAATAAATGCATCAAAAGAATGTGTTTATAATGCTGATCCTAAATATACAAATTTTATTAAGTTTAGTGTTATTCATCAAAGGCTACGAGCCTGAGAAAATTTACTCGATTTTTTAAAGAGGGGGGAAACATCCCCTACAAGTGAAAGAATTTTAATGAAAATCACACCGTCAGATTCAGCGTATCAGAAAACCCTATTACATAGGATTCAAGCTCATATCTTCAAAAATATGCAACTTTGTATTTTTTGCCAGAAGAAAAATATACGAATATAGAAGTTAGTTAATTAATTTAATTTGTAAATACATCAATTTAGAAAAATAAAATTAAAATTTTTATGAAAATAAAAGCTGCATTAACTAAAAAACTATCATAAATTAAATATAAAAAACAAGTTTTTTAAACTGAAAGTAAGGAGCGACATTAAAACTTAAAACGAACAGAAATTATTCCGTATTTGAAAGGGGCTGTCCCCTCCTCAACGCCTCGCTCTTTACGCTAAAGTTTGACTCTGTCTCACCACTCTATTTTTAAAACAATAAAAAACTTTAGCGTAAAGAGCGAGGTGTTGAGAAGGGGACAGCCCTTTTCATATACGGAATAATTTCTGTTCGTTTTAAGTTTTAATGTCGCTCCTTACTTTCAGTTAAAAAAACTTGTTTTTTTTATTTAATTACTTTCTTAATGTCACTCCTAAATCCATTTTCCAACTTTAAGTACTTATCTTTTTCACCCTCAACAATACTTTACAGCTTTTTGGATACCTCAACACCAAGAAATACTTTTCAAAGACAATTTAAGATAAATTTACTTTCTCAATTTCCATCATAAACACAATTAAAAAATTTAATGACTCATCTTTTTCACCCACAACTATACTTTACATCTTTTTGGATACCTCAACACCAAGAAATACTTTTCAAGGATCATTTCAGAGCAAGTTGCTTTCCTAATGTCCCTTCTAAACCCATTTTCCATCTTGAAGTACTTATCTTTTTCAACCGCAACTATACTTTAAAGCTTTTTGGATACATCAACACCAAGAAATACTTTTCAAAGACCATTTCAGAGCAAGTTACTTTCTTAATGTCCCTCCTAGACCCATTTTCGAACTTGAAGCACTTATCTTTTTCACCCGAAACTATACTTTACAGCTCTTTGGATACCTCAAAACCAAGAAATACTTTTCAAAGATCATTTCAGAGCAACTCACTTTCTTAATGTCCCTCCTAAACCCATTTTCCAACTTGAAGTACTTATCTTTTTCACCCTTAATTATACTTTACAGGTTTTTGTATACATCAACAAACAGAAATAAATTTCGAAGACAAAGTCAGAGCAAGTGACTTTCTTCATGACCCTCCTAATCCCAATTCCAACGTGAAGTACTTCTCTTGGTAACCAACAACTACACCATACGGCTTTTTGGATACATCAACATCAAGACATTCTTTTCAAAGACCATTTCAGAGCAAGTTACTTTATTAATGTCACTACTAAATCCATTTTCCAACTTTAAGTACTAATCTTTTTCACTCACAAATATACTTTACAGCTTTTTGGATACCTCAACACCAAGAAATACTTTTCAAAGACCATTTCAGAGCAAGTTAATTTCTTAATGTCCATCTCCTACACCCATTTTCCAACTTGAAGTACTTATCTTTTTCACCCACAACTATACTTTACAGCTTTTTGGATACCTCAACATCAAGAAATACTTTTCAAAGACCATTTCAGAGCAAGTCAAACAGTTCGTGGTAACGAACTGTAAGTAAGGAGCGACCCGGCTCAATGGTAACCGAAACTCTAGAAAACGGGTTTTTGATACCAATAGATATATCAAAAGAATCAGATTTCAATGATGATTTCAAATATATAATTTTCATTAAGTTTAGTTCTACATATCAAAAGTTACAAGCCTGAGAAAATTAGCCTTATTTTCGAAAAAAGAGGAAAACACCTCCTAACATCCATATAATATTAATAAAAACCACACTATCAGATTCAGCGTATAAGAGAACCCTATTGTAGAGGCTTCAAGCTCCTATCTACAAAAATGTGGAATTTTCCATTTTTTGCCAGAAGAAAGATCACGGATGCTTGTTTATTTGTTTGTTTGTTTGTTTTTTTTTGTTTTTTTTTCCCCAGGGGTGATCGTATCGACCCAGTGGTCCTAGAATATCGTGGGAGGGCTCATTGGAACGGAAATTAAAAGTTCTAGTGCCCTTTTTAAGTGACCAAAAAAAAATGGAGGGCAACTAGCCCCCCTCCCACGCTCATTTTTTTCCCAAAGTGACCCGATCAAAATTTTGAGATAGCCATTTTGTTCAACATAGTCGAAAATATGATAAAAATGTCTTTTAGAATGACTTGATCACCCAAAGTCCCCAGGGGGAGGGCTGAAAGTTATGAACTTTACTTAATGTTAACATATAGTATTGGTTATTGGGAATTATACCGACATTGTCCGAGGAGAGTGGGTCGGGGAGGGGGGGGACGCCGCGGGTCGGCCGCTAGAGTGACGGCTCGGGCCAGGCCGGAAGGGGTCCGGGGGGCCGGGACAGGGCCAGGCCGGGGGCGCCGGAGTTGCCAGCATTATTTATTGGTTATTGGGAAGTATACAACCATTTTCAGGAAGGATTTTTTCTGGAGGGGGGGCTAGAGGAGGGGGTTACTCTGGAGAATATTTCCGTGGAGGATGTTTCTTTGAGGTAAGGGACATTTCTATGAAGGGGGCGGCGGATTTCCAAGCATTATTTAAGAAACGATCAGAAATTAAATAAAAAAAAACAAGTTTTTTCAACTGAAATGTAAGAAGGAATATTAGAACTTAAAACGAACAGAAATTATAACGTATGTGAGGGGGTTCTCCCCCTAGTAAATAACACGCTCTTTAAGAGAAAGTTTTTTCTTGTTATTTAAAAATAGATATATTTTATAATTAAACAGCATGTGTTTTTCAAGGTTGTTTTAATCAAATTTTTTTTTAAATTTTAAAGTAAAGAGAGTGTTATTGACTAAGGGGAGAACCCCTTCATATACGTAATAACATATACGTAATAAAAAAAACAATAAAAAAACAAGTGATACGGCTCAATAGTAATCGAAACTCTTAAAAACGGAATTTTGATGTCAATAAATGCATCAAAAGAATGTGTTTATAATGCTGATCCTAAATATATAAATTTTATTAAGTTTAGTATTATTCATCAAAGGCTACGAGCCTGAGAAAATGTACCCGATTTTTTACAGAGGGGTGAAACATCCCCTACAAGTGAAAGAATTTTAATGAAAATCCCACCGTCAGATTCAGCGTATCAGAAAACCTTATTACATAGGATTTAATCTCATATCTACAAAAATGTGCAACTTTATATTTTTTGCCAGAAGAAAAATATACGAATATAGAAGTTATTTACTTAAGTTAATTTTTAAAGACATAAATTTATAAAAATAAAAGTAAAATTTTTATGCAAATAAAAGCTGCATTAACTAAATAACGATCAGAAATTAAATAAAAAAAACAAGTTTTTTAAACTGAAAGTAAGGAGCGACATTAAAACTTAAAACTAACAGGAATTATTCCGTGTATGAAAGGGGCTGTCCCCTCCTCAACCCCTCGCTCTTTACGCTAAAGTTTGACTCTGTCTCACCACTTTATTTTTAAAACAATAAAAAACTTTAGCGTAAAGAGCGAGGCGTTGAGGAGGGGACAGCCCCTTTCATATACGGAATAATTTCTGTTCGTTTTAAGTTTTAATGTCGCTCCTTACTTTCAGTTTAAAAAACTTGTTTTTTTTATTTAATTACTTTCTTAATGTCCCTCCTAAACCCATTTTCCAACTTGAAGCACTTATTATTTTCACCAAAAACTATAATTTACAGCTTTTTGGATACTTCAACACCAAGAAATACTTTACAAAGACCCAAAAAGATATCGAAAAAAACATAATTTACCTAATAATACCAATATAAAACTAGAAGTACTTATCTTTTTAACCCACAACTATACTTTACAGCTTTTTGGATACCTCAACACCAAGAAATACTTTTCAAGGATCATTTCAGAGCAAGTTTCTTTCATAATGTCCCTACTAAACCCATTTTCAATCTTGAAGTACTTATCTTTTTCACACGCAACTATACTTTACAGCTTTTTGGATACCTCAACACCAAGAAATACTTTTCAAAGACCATTTCAGAGCAAGTTACTTTCTTAATGTCCCTCCTAGACCCATTTTCGAACTTGAAGCACTTATCTTTTTCACCCGAAACTATACTTTACAGCTCTTTGGATACCTCAAAACCAAGAAATACTTTTCAAAGATCATTTCAGAGCAACTCACTTTCTTAATGTCCCTCCTAAACCCATTTTCCAACTTGAAGTACTTATCTTTTTCACCCTTAATTACACTTTACAGCTTTTTGGATACCTCAACACCAAGAAATACTTTTCAAAGACCATTTCAGAGCAAGTTACTTTCTTAATGTCACTCCTAAACCATTTTCCAACTTGAAGTACTTATCTTTTTCACCCACAACTATACTTTAAAGCCTTTTTGATACCTCAACATCAAGAAATACTTTTAAGGACCATTTCAGAGAAAGTTACTTTCTTAATGTCCCTCCTAAACCCATTTTCTAACTTGAAGTAATTATCTTTTAACCCATAAATATACTTTACAGCTTTTTGGTTACATCAACACCAAGAAATACTTTTCAAAGACCATTTCAGAGCAAGTTACTTTCTTAATGTCCCTCCTAAACCCATTTTGGAACTTGAAGTACTTATCTTTTTCACCCACAAATATACTTTACAGCTTTTTGGTTACCTCAACACCAAGAAATACTTTTCAAAGACCATTTCAGAGCAAGTTACTTTCTTAATGTCCCTCCTAAACCCATTTTGCAACTTGAAATACTTATCTTTTTCACCCACAACTATACTTTACATCTTTTTTGGATACCTCAACACCAAGAAATACTTTTCAAAGACCATTTCAGAGCAAGTTACTTTCTTAATGTCCCTCCTACACCCATTTTCTAACTTGAAGTACTTATCTTTTTCACCCGAAACTATACTTCACAGTTTCGGATACCTCAACACCAAGAAATATTTTTCAAAAGTCATTTCAGAGCAAGTTACTTTCTTAATGTCCCTCCTAAACCCATTTTGCAACTTGAAGTACTTATATTTTTCACTCACAACAATACTTTACAGCTTTTTGGATACCTCAACACAAAGAAATACATTTCAAAGACCATTTCAGAGCAAGTTACTTTCTTAATGACCATCCTAAACCCATTTCCAACTTGAAGTACTTATCTTTTTCACCCTCAACTATGCTCTACAGCTTTTTGGATACCTCAACATCAAGAAATACTTTTAAAAGACTATTTTAGAGCAAGCTATTTTCTTAATGTCACTCCTAAAACCATTTTCCAACTTGAAGTACTTATCTTTTTCACTCATACCAATACTTTACAACTTTTTGGATACCTCAAAACCATGAAATACTTTTCAAAGACCATTTTTGAGCAAGCTACTTTTCTTAATGTCTCTCCTAAACCCATTTTCCAACTTGAAGTACTTATCTTTTTCACCACAACTAGACCATACAGCTTTTTGGATACCTCAACACCAAGAAATACTTTTCAAAGACCATTTCAGAGCAAGTTACTTTCTTAATGTCCCTCTCAAACCCATTTTCCGACTTGAATTACTTATTCTTTTCATCCTCAACTTTACTTTACAGCTTTTTGGTTACCTCAACACTAAGAAATACTTTTCAAAGACCATTTCAGAGCAAGTTACTTTCTTAATGTCCATCCTAAACCCATTTTACAACTTGAAGTACTTATCTTTTTCACCCACTTTCTCAGTGAAAAAGAAATTAGTTTTTAATCAATTCTATTTTTCAAAATAATATAAAAATTTTCCACTTCGGTTCAGATTTTTCTCAAAGGGATGAAAAAATTTAAAATAATGTTCCAACTTTTCTCAACGAAGTGAAGAAAAGTTTATGATCTCTTCTGAATTTTACCAAAGAATACGCTCCAATTCTAATTTCTCCAGAGAAAACAAACATCTTCCACTTCAGTTCCTTATTTTACAAAGAAATAAAGAAATTTAAAGTTCAATTCTAACTTTTCGTTGGAAGATAGAAAAAGTAATACAATACTTGTGAATATTTTCATGGAAGATGAAAAGTTCTTGTTCAATTTAAAATTTTCTCAACGAAGTGAAGAAAAGTTCAAGTTCTCTTCTGAACTTTACCAAAGAACACACTTCAATGCTAATTTCTCCAGAGAAAACAAAAATCTTCCACTTAAGTTCTTTATTTCACAAACACATAAAGAAAGTTAAAGTTCAATTCAAATTTTTCGATGGAAGATAGAAAAAGTAATACCATACTTGTGAATATTTTCACGGAAAATAAAAAGTTCTAGTTCAATTTGTAATTTTCTCAATAAAGTGAAGAAAAATTCAAGTTCCCTACTGAATTTTACAAAAGAAGACAATAAAATTCTAATTTTTCCAGAGAAAATAAAAATCTTCCACTTAAGTTCTTTATTTCACAATGACATTAAGAAATTTAAAGCCCATTTTTAAATTTTTCGGTGGAAGATAGAAAAGTAATACCATACTTGTGAATATTTTCCCGGAAGATAAAAAGTTCTAGTTCAATTTACAATTTCCTCAACGAAGTGAAGAAAAGTTCAAGTTCTCTTCTGAATTTTACTAAAGAACACAATTCAATTCTAATTTCACCAGAGAAAACAAAAATCTTCCACTTAAGTTCTTTATTTCACAATGACATAAAGAAATTTAAAGTTCATTTCTAAATTTCTCGATGGAAGATAGAAAAAGTGATACCATACTTGTGAATATTTTCATGGAAGATGAAAATTTCTAGTTCAATTTAAAATTTTCTCAACGAAGTGAAGAAAAGTTCAAGTTCTCTTCTGAACTTTACCAAAGAACACAATTCAATTCTAATTTCTCCCGAGAAAATAAAAATCTTCCACTTCAGTTCTTTATTTCACAAAGACATAAAGAAATTTAAAGTTCAATTCTAATTTTTGGTGGAAGATAGAAAAAGTAATACCATACTTGTGAATATTTTCCTGGAAGATAAAAAGTTCTAGTTCAATTTACAATTTCCTCAACGAAGTGAAGAAAAGTTCAAGTTCTCTTCTGAATTTTACTAAAGGACACAATTCAATTCTAATTTCTCCAGAGAAAACAAAAATCTTCCACTTAAGTTCTTTATTTCACAAAGACATAAAGAAATTTAAAGTTCAATTCTAATATTTTCAGTGGAAGATAGAAAAAGTAATACCATACTTGTGAATATTTTTCCGGAAGATAAAAAGTTATAGTTCAATTTAAAATTTCCTCAACGAATTGAAGAAAAGTTCAAGTTCTCATCTGAATTTTACTAAAGAACACAATTCAATTATAATTTCACTAGAGAACACAAAAATCTTCCACTTAAGTTCTTTATTTCACAATGACATAAAGAAATTTAAAGTTCATTTCTAAATTTTTCGATGGAAGATAGAAAAAGTGATACCATACTTGTGAATATTTTCATGGAAGATGAAAATTTCTAGTTCAATTTAAAATTTTCTCAACGAAGTGAAGAAAAGTTCAAGTTCTCTTCTGAACTTTACCAAAGAACACAATTCAATTCTAATGTCTCCCGAGAAAATAAAAATCTTCCACTTCAGTTATTAATTTCACAATGACATAAAGAAATTTACAGTTCAATTCTAATTTTTGGTGGAAGATATAAAAACTAATACCATACTTGTGAATATTTTCCCGGAAGATAAAAAGTTCCAGTTCAATTTACAATTTCCTCAACGAAGTGAAGAAAAGTTCAAGTTCTCTACTTAATTTTACTAAAGGACACAATTCAATTCTAATTTCTCCAGAGAAAACAAAAATCTTCCACTTAAGTTCTTTATTTCACAAAGACATAAAGAAATTTAAAGTTCAATTCTAAATTTTTCGGTGGAAGATAGAAAAAGTAATACTATACTTGTGAATATTTTCCCAGAAGATAAAAAGTTATAGTTCAATTTAAAATTTCGTCAACGAATTGAACAAAAGTTAAAGTTCTCATCTGAATTTTACTAAAGAACACAATTCAATTATAATTTCCCTAGAGAAAACAAAAAACATCCACTTCAGCTCTTTATTTAACAAGGACATAAAGAAATTTAAAGTTCAGTTCTAAATTTTTCCGTGGAAGATAGAAAAAGTAATACCATACTTGTGAATATTTTCACGGAAGATAAAAAGTTCTTGTTCAATTAAAATTTTCTCAACATAGTGAAGAAAAGTTCAAGTTCTCTTCTGAACTTTATCAAAGAACACACTTCAATTCTAATTTCTCCAGAGAAAATAAAAATATTCCACTTCAGTTTTAAGTTCCCCAAAGAAATAAAGAAATTTAAAGTTCTATTCTAAATTTTTAGATGAAAGATAGAAAAATTAATACTATGATTGTGATTATTTTCCATGAAGATCAAAAGTTTCACTTTATTTATAATTTTTCTTAAATTTGGTTCTGATTTTTCTCAGAGATGAAAAATTTTAAGTTCTGTTCCAAATTTTTCATAGAAGATAGAAAAAGTTATACATTGATTGTGAATATTCAACATGAAGATAAGGAACTCCACTTTAATTCAGAGTTTTCTCGAAGAAGTGCAAAATGTTCAAGTTCTCTTCTGAATTTTCTTAAACAAGAGAAAAAAGTTAGCTAATTTCTGAATTATACGACTTAAAATGAAAAAGCGTTCCATTTCGGTTAATATTTTTCCAAAGACTTAAAAATTTAAAGTTCAGTTCAAAATTTTTCTGTAGAAGATACGAAAATTTATACTATAATTGTGATTATTTTCCAGTGAAGATAAAAAGTTCCACTTTAATTCTAATTTTCTTAAATTCAGTTCCGATTTTTTGCAAAGAGATGAAAAATTTAAATTTCTGTTCCAAATTTTTCATAGAAGATAGAAAAAGTTATACATTGATTTTGAATATTCGACATGAATATAAGGTGCATCACTTTAATTCTGAGTTTTCTCGAAGAAGTGCAAAATGTTCAAGTTCTCTTCTGAATTTTCTTAAAGAAGTGAAAAAAGTTCGCTCAATTCTGAATTTTACCAATGAAAATGAAAAAGCTTCCACTTCAGTTCTTAATTTCTCAAAGACATAAAAAATTCAAAGTTCTCTTCTAATTTTTCCAAGAAAATAAAAAGGTTCCACTTCACTTCTGGTTTTTTCTCAAAGAGATGAAAAATTTAAAGTTCTATTCTAATTTAAATTAAATTTTATCTCCTTTGTCTTATGGATTTACCCCTTAAATTTTTAAATTAGAAAATGAGTGACTCGTTCTATTATTAAAGACAATCGTTCAAACTCGTTCATCTAACCTCCAAAACAATAGCTTAGGTTAGGCATAAATAAATATTAATACATAAATAGAAACATTTCTACATGGTTAAGTTAGGTTAGGTTATATTAACTTATCATGAGCGCTCATGATAAGTTAACCTAACCTTTTCCGGCAAGTATGGTTAGAATAACCTAGATTAAGTTAGGTTAGATTAGGTTAGCCTACGTACGCTTCACTTAGGCTAGGTGACAGACAGGCAAAAAGTTAGGTGTATGATTAGGTTAGGTTAGATTAAGTTAGGTTAGGTTAAGTTAGGTTAGGCTAGGTTAGCCTACGTTCGCGCGCGTACGTAGGCTAACCTAGCCTAACCTAACTTAACCTAACCTAACTTAATCTAACCTAACCTAATCATACACCTAACTTTTTGCCTGTCTCTCACCTAACCTAAGTGAAGCGTACGTAGGCTAACCTAATCTAACCTAACTTAATCTAGCCTATTCTAACCATACTTGCCGGAAAAGGTTAGGTTAACTTATCATGAGCGCTCATGATAAGTTAATCTAACCTAACCTAACTTAAACATGTAGAAATGTTTCTATTTATGTATTAATATTTATTTATGCCTAACCTAACCTATGGTTTTGGAGGTTAAATGAACGAGTTTGAACGATTGTCTTTAATAATAGAACGAGTCACTCATTTTCTAATTTAAAAATTTGAGGGGTAAATCCATAAGACAAAGGAGATAAAATTTAATTTTAATTTAGAATAGAACTTTAAATTTTTCATCTCTTTGAGAAAAAATCAGAAGTGAAGTGGAACCTTTTTATTTTCTTGGAAAAATTAGAAGAAAACTGAATTTTTTATGTCTTTGAGAAATTAAGAACTGAAGTGGAAGCTTTTTCATTTTCATTGGTAAAATTCAGAATTGAGCGAACTTTTTTCACTTCTTTAAGAAAATTCAGAAGAGAACTTGAACATTTTGCACTTCTTCGAGAAAACTCAGAATTAAAGTGATGCACCTTATCTTCATGTCGAATATGCAAAATCAATGTATAACTTTTTCTATCTTCTATGGAAAATTTGGAACAGAAATTTAAATTTTTCATCTCTTTGCAAAAAATCGGAACTGAATTTAAGAAAATTAAAATTAAAGTGAAACTTTTTATCTTCACTGGAAAATAATCACAATCATAGTATAACTTTTCCTATCTTCAAAAGAAAAATTTAGAACTGAACTTAAATTTTTTATGTCTTTGAGAAATTATGAACTGAAGTGGAAGGTTTTTTCATTTTCATTGGTAAAATTCAGAATTAAGCTAACTGTTTTCTCTTGTTTAAGAAAATTCAGAAGAGAACTTGAACATTCTGCACTTCTTCGAGAAAACTCTGAATTAAAGTGGAGTTCCTTATCTTCATGTTGAATATTCACAATCAATGTATAAATTTTTCTATCTTCTATGAAAAATTTGGAACAGAACTTTAAATTTTTCATCTCTTTGAGAAAAATCAGAACCAAATTTAAGAAAAATTATAAATAAAGTGAAACTTTTGATCTTCATGGAAAATAATCACAATCATAGTATTACTTTTTCTATCTTTCATCTAAAAATTTAGAATAAAACTTTAAATTTCTTTATTTTTTTGGGGAACTTAAAACTGAAGTGGAATATTTTTATTTTCTCTGGAGAAATTAGAATTAAAGTGTGTTCTTTGGTAAAGTTCAGAAGAGAACTTGAACTTTTCTTCACTATGTTGAGAAAATTTTAATTGAAATAGAACTTTTTATCTTCCGTGAAAATATTCACAAGTATGGTATTACTTTTTCTATCTTCCACGGAAAAATTTAGAATTGAACTTTAAATTTCTTTATGTCCTTGTGAAATAAAGAGCTGAAGTGGAAGATTTTTATTTTCTCTGGTGAAATTATAATTGAATTGTGTTCTTTAGTAAAATTCAGATGAGAAATTGAAATTTTCTTCACTTCGTTGAGGAAATTTTAAATTGAACTAGAACTTTTTCTTCCGGAAAATTATTCACAAGTATAATATTACTTTTTATATCTTCCACCGAAAAATTTAGAATTGAACTTTAAATTTTTTTGTCTTTGTGAAATAAAGAACTTAAGTGATAGATATTCGTTTTCTCTGGAGAAATTAAAATTCAATTGTGTACTTTAGTAAAATTCAGTAGGAAACTTGAAATCTTCTTCACTTCATTGAGGAAATTGTAAATTTAACTGGAATTTTTTATCTTCCGGGAAAATATTCACAAGTATGGTATTACTTTTTCTATCTTCCACCAAAAATTAGAATTGAACTTAAAATTTCTTTATGTCATTGTGAAATAAAGAACTGAAGTGGAAGATTTTTCTTTCTCTGGAGAAATTAGAATTGAATTGTGTTCTTTGATAAAGTTCAGAAGAGAACTTGAACTTTTCTTCACTTCGTTGAGAAAATTTTAAATTGAACTAGTACTTTTCATCTTCCATGAAAATATTCACAAGTATGGTATTACTTTTTCTATCTTCCATCGAAAAATTTAGAATTGAACTTTAAATTTCTTCATGTCATTGTGAAACAAAGAACTTAAGTGGAAGATTTTTATTTTCTCTGGTTAAATTAGAATTGAATTGTGTTCTTTAGTAAAATTCAGAAGAGAACTTGAACTTTTATTTACTTCGCTGAGAAAATTGTAAATTGAACTGGAAATTTTTATCTTCAGGGAAAATATTCACAAGTATGGTATTACTTTTTCTATCTTCCACCGAAAAATTTAGAATTGAACTTTAAATTTCTTTATGACATTTTGAAATAAAGAACTTAAGTGGAAGATTTTTATTTTCTCTGGAAAAATTAGAATTGTATTGTGTTCTTTGGTAAAATTCAGTAGAGAACTTGAATTTTTCTTCACTTCATTGTGAAAATTTAAAATTGAACTAGAACTTTTTATTTTACGTGAAAATATTCACAAGTATGGTATTACTTTTTCCATCTTCCATCGAAAAATTAGAATTGAACTTTAACTTTCTTTATGTCTGTGAAATAAAGAACTTAAGTGGAAGATTTTTGTTTTCTCTGGAGAAATTAGCATTGAAGTGTGTTCTTTGGTAAAGTTCAGAAGAGAACTTGAATTTTTCTTCACTTCGTTGAGAAAATTTTAAATTGAACAAGAACTTTTCATCTTCCAAGAAAATATTCACAAATATGGTATTACTTTTTCTATCTTCCACCGAAAAATTAGAATTGAACTTTAAATTTCTTTATGTCCTTGTGAAATAAAGAACTGAAGTGGAAGATTTTTGTTTTCTCTGGAGAAATTAGAATTGAAGCGTGTTCTTTGGTAAAATTCAGAAGAGATCATAAACTTTTCTTCACTTCGTTGAGAAAATTTGGAACATTATTTTAAATTTTTTCATCCCTTTGAGAAAAATCTGAATCGTAGTGGAAATTTTTTATATTATTTGGAAAAATAGAATTGATTAAAAACGAATTTCTTTTTCCATTGAGAAAGTGGGCGAAAAAGATAAGTACTTCAAGTTGCAAAATGGGTTTAGGATGGACATTAAGAAAGTAACTTGCTCTGAAATGGTCTTTGAAAAGTATTTCTTAGTGTTGAGGTAACCAAAATGCTGTAAAGTATAGTTGTGGTGAAAAAGAAAAGTACTTCAAGTCGTAAAATGGGTTTAGAAGGGACATTAAAAAAGTAACTTGCTCTGAAATGGTCTTTGAAAAGTATTTCTTTGTGTTGAGGTATCCAAAAAGCTGTAAGGTCTAGTTGTGGTGAAAAAGATAAGTACTTCAAGTTGGAAAATGGATTTAGGAGTGACATTAAGAAAGTAACTTGCTCTGAAATGGTCTTTGAAAAGTATTTCTTGATGTTGAGGTATCCAAAAAGCTGTAGAGTATAGTTGAGGGTGAAAAAGATAAGTACTTCAAGTTGGAAAATGGGTTTAGGATGGTCATTAAGAAAGTAACTTGCTCTGAAATGGTCTTTGAAATGTATTTCTTTGTGTTGAGGTATCCAAAAAGCTGTAAAGTATTGTTGTGAGTGAAAAAGATAAGTACTTCAAGTTGCAAAATGGGTTTAGGAGGGACATTAAGAAAGTAACTTGCTCTGAAATGACTTTTGAAAAATATTTCTTGGTGTTGAGGTATCCAAATCTGTAAAGTATAATTTCGGGTGAAAAAGATAAGTACTTCAAGTTAGAAAATGGATTTAGGAGGGACATTAAGAAAGTAACTTGCTCTGAAATGGTCTTTGAAAAGTATTTCTTGGTGTTGAGGTAACCAAAAAAGCTGTAAATTATAGTTGTGGGTGAAAAATATAAGTATTTCAAGTTGCAAAATGGGTTTAGGAGGGAGATTAAGAAAGCAACTTGCTCTGAAATGATCTTTGAAAAGTACTTCTTGGTGTTGAGGTAACCAAAAAGCTGTAAAGTATAGTTGTGGGTGAAAAAGATAAGTACTTCAAGCTGCAAAATGGGTTTAGGAAGGGACATTAAGAAAGTAACTTGCTCTGAAATGGTCTTTGGAAAGTATTTCTTGGTGTTGAGGTAACCAAAAAGCTGTAAAGTATAGTTGTGGGTGAAAAGATAAGTACTTCAAGTTAGAAAATGGGTTTTTTGAGGGATATTAAGATAGTAACGTGCTCTGAACTGGTCTTTGAAAAGTATTTCTTGGTGTTGAGGTATCCAAAAAGCTGTTGAGTATAGTTTTGGGTGAAAAAGATAAGTGATTCAGGTTGGAAAATGGGTTTAGGAGGGACATTAAGAAAGTAACTTGCTCTGAAATGGTCTTTGAAAAGTATTTCTTGGTGTTGAGGTATCCAAAAAGCTGTAAAGTATAGTTGAGGGTGAAAAAGATAAGTACTTCAAGTTGGAAAATGGGTTTAGGAGTGAAATTAAGAAAGTAACTTGCTCTGAAATGATCTTTGAAAAGTATTTCTTGGTTTTGAGGTATCCAAAGAGCTATAAAGTATAGTTTCGGGTGAAAAAGATAAGTACTTCAAGTTGGAAAATGGGTTTAGGAGGGACATTAAGAATGTAACTTGCTCTGAAATGGTCTTTGAAAAGTATTTCTTGGTGTTGAGGTAACCAAAAAGCTGTAAAGTATAGTTGTGGGTGAAAAAGATAAGTACTTCAAGTTGGAAAATGGATTTAGAAGGGACATTAGGAAAGCAACTTGCTCTGAAATGATCTTTGAAAAGTATTTCTTGGTGTTGAGGTATCCAAAAATCTGTAAAGTAAAGTTGTGGGTGAAAAAGATAAGTACTTCAAGTTGGAAAATCGGTTTTGGAGGGTCATTAAGAAAGGAAATTGCTCTGAAATTTTATTTGAAAAGTATTTCTTGGTGTTGAGTTATCCAAAAAGCTTTATGGTCTAGTTGTGGTGAAAAAGATAAGTAATTCAAGTTGGAAAATGGGTTTAGGAGAGACATTAAGAAAGTAACTTGCTCTGAAATGGTCTTTGAAAAGTATTTCTTGATGTTGAGGTATCCAAAAAGCTGTAGAGTATAGTTGAGGGTGAAAAAGATAAGTACTTCAAGTTGGAAAATGGGTTTGGGATGGTCATTAAGAAAGTAACTTGCTCTGAAATAGTCTTTGAAATGTATTTCTTGGTGTTGAGGTATCCAAAAAGCTGTAAAGTATTGTTGTGAGTGAAAAAGATAAGTACTTCAAGTTGGAAAATGGGTTTAGGAGGGACATTAAGAAAGTAACTTGCTCTGAAATGGTCTTTGAAAAGTATTTCTTGGTGTTGAGGTAACCAAAAAGCTGTAAAGTATAGTTGTGGGTGAAAAAGATAAGTACTTCAAGTTGCAAAATGGGTTTAGGAGGGACATTAAGAAAGTAACTTGCTCTGAAATGGTCTTTGAAAAGTATTTCTTGGTGTTGAGGTAACCAAAAAGGTGTAAAGTATAGTTGTGGGTGAAAAGATAAGTACTTCAAGTTAGAAAATGGGTTTAGGAGCGACATTAAGAAAGTAACTTGCTCTGAAATGGTCCTTGAAAAGTATTTCTTGATGTTGAGGTATCCAAAAAGCTGTAGAGTATAGTTGTGGGTGAAAAAGATAAGTGCTTCAAGTTGGAAAATGGGTTAGGAGTGACATTAATAAAGTAACTTTCTCTGAAATGGTCTTTGAAAAGTATTTCTTTGTGTTGAGGTATCCAAAAAGCTGTAAAGTATAGTTGAGGGTGAAAAAGATAAGTACTTCAAGTTTGAAAATGGGTTTAGGAGGGACATTAAGAAAGTAACTTGCTCTGAAATGGTCTTTGAAAAGTATTTCTTGGTTTTGAGGTATCCAAATAGCTATAAAGTATAGTTTCGGGTGAAAAAGATAAGTACTTCAAGTTGGAAAATGGGTTTAGGAGGGACATTAAGAAAGTAACTTGCTCTGAAATGGTCTTTGAAAAGTATTTCTTGGTGTTGAGGTATCCAAAAAGCTGTAAAGTGTAGATGCGGGTGATAAAGATAAGTACTTCAAGTTGGAAAATGGATTTAGAAGGGACATTAAGAAAGCAACTTGCTCTGAAATGATCCTTGAAAAGTATTTCTTGGTGTTGAGGTATCCAAAAAGCTGTAAAGTAGAGTTGTGGGTGAAAAAGATAAGGACTTCATGTTGGAAAATGGGTTTAGGAGGGACATTTAGAAAGAAACTTGCTCTGAAAGGGTCTTTGAAAAGTATTTCTTGGTGTTGAAGTATCCAAAGAGCTGTAAAGTATAGTTGTGTGTGAAAAAGATAAGTGCTTCAAGTTGGAAAATGGATTTAGGAGTGACATTAAGAAAGTAACTTGCTCTGAAATGGTCTTTGAAAAGTATTTCTTGTTGTTGAGGTATCCAAAAAGCTGTAAAGTATAGTTGTGAGTGAAAAAGATAAGTACTTCAAGTTGGAAAATGGGTTTAGGATGGACATTAAGAAAGTAACTTACTCTGAAATGGTCTTTGAAAAGTATTTCTTGGTGTTGAAGTATCCAAAGAGCTGTAAAGTATAGTTGTGAGTGAAAAAGATAAGTACTTCAAGTTGGAAAATGGATCTAGGAGTGACATTAAGAAAGTAACTTGCTCTGAAATGGTCTATGAAAATTATTTCTTGATGTTGAGGTATCCAAAAAGCTGTAGAGTATAGTTGAGGTATTTCTTGATGTTGAGGTATCCAAAAAGCTGTAAAGTATAGTTGTGGGTGAAAAAGATAAGTACTTCAATTTGGAAAATGGGTTTAGGAGGGACATTAAGAAATTAACTTGCTCTTAAATGGTATTTGAAAAGTATTTCTTGGTGTAGAGTTATCAAAAAAGCTGTAAAGTATAGTTGTGGGTGAAAAAGATAAGTACTTCAAGTTGGAAAATGGATTTAGGAGTGACATTAATAAAGTAACTTGATCTGAAATGGTCTTTGAAAAGAATTTCTTGATGTTGAGGTATCCAAAAAGGTGTAAAGTATAGTTGTGTGTGAAAAGATAAGTACTTCAAGTTGGAAAATGGGTTTAGGAGGGACATTAAGAAAGTAACTTGCTCTGAAATGACATTTGAAATATATTTTTTGGTGTCGAGGTATCAAAAAATCTGTAGAGTATAGTTGAGGGTGAAAAAGATAAGTACTTCAAGTTGGAAAATGGGTTTAGGATGGTCATGAAGAAAGTAACTTGCTCTGAAATGGTCTTTGAAATGTATTTCTTTGTGTTGAGGTATCCAAAAAGCTGTATAGTATAGTTGTGAGTGTAAAAGATAAGTACTTCAAGTTGGAAAATGGGTTTTGGAGGGACATTAAGAAAGTAACTTGCTCTGAAATGACTTTTTAAAAATATTTCTTTGTGTTGAGTCATCCAAATCTGTAGAGTATAGTTGTGGGTGAAAAAGATAAGTACTTCAAGTTGGAAAATGGGTTTGGTATGGTCATTAAGAAAGTAACTTGCTCTGAAATGGTCTTTGAAATGTATTTCTTTGTGTTGAGGTATCCGAAAAGATGTAAATTATTGTTGTGTGTGAAAAAGATAAGTACTTCAAGTTGCAAAATGGGTTTAGAAGGGACATTAAGAAAGTAACTTGCTCCGAAATGACTTTTGAAAAATATTTCTTGGTGTTGAGGTATCCAAATCTGTAAAGTATAATTTCGGGTGAAAAAGATAAGTACTTCAAGTTAGAAAATGGATTTAGGAGGGACATTAAGAAAGTAACTTGCTCTGAAATGGTCTTTGAAAAGTATTTCTTGGTGTTGAGGTTACCAAAAAAGCTGTAAAGTATAGTTGTGGGTGAAAAAGATAAGTATTTCAAGTTGCAAAATGGGTTTAGGAGGGACATTAAGAAAGTAACTTGCTCTGAAATGGTCTTTGAAAAGTATTTCTTGGTGTTGAGGTAACCAAAAAGCTGTAAAGTATAGTTGTGGGTGAAAAAGATAAGTACTTCAAGCTGCAAAATGGGTTTAGGAAGGGACATTAAGAAAGTAACTTGCTCTGAAATGGTCTTTGAAAAGTATTTCTTGGTGTTGAGGTAACCAAAAAGCTGTAAAGTATAGTTATGGGTGAAAAGATAAGTACTTCAAGTTATAAAATGGGTTTAGGAGGGACATTAAGAAAGTAACTTGCTCTTAAATGGTCTTTGAAAAGTATTTCTTGATGTTGAGGTATCCAAAAAGCTGTAGAGTATAGTTTTGGGTGAAAAAGATAAGTACTTCAAGTTGGAAAATGGTTTAGGAGTGACATTAAGAAAGTAACTTGCTCTGAAATCGTCTTTGAAAAGTATTTCTTGGTGTTGAGGTATCCAAAAAGCTGTAAAGTATAGTTGAGGGTGAAAAAGATAAGTACTTCAAGTTGGAAAATGGGTTTAGGAGGGAAAGTAAGAAAGTAACTTGCTGTGAAATGATCTTTGAAAAGTATTTCTTGGTTTTGAGGTATCCAAAGAGCTATAAAGTATAGTTTCGGGTGAAAAAGATAAGTACTTCAAGTTGGAAAAAGGGTTTAGAAGGGACATTAACAAATTAACGTGCTCTGAATTTTTCATTGAAAATTATTTCTTGGTGTTGAGGTATACAAAAAGATTTCAAGCATATTTGCGGGTGAAAAAGATAATTACTTCAAGTTGGAACATGGGGTTAGGAGGGACATTAAGAAAGTAACTTGCTCTGAAATGGTCTTTGAAAAGTATTTCTTGGTGTTGAGGTATCCAAAAAGCTGTAAAGTATAGTTGTGGGTGAAAAAGATAAGTACTTCAAGTTGGAAAATGGGTTTAGGAGGGACATTAAGAAAGTAATTTGCTCTTAAATGGTCTTTGAAAAGTATTTCTTGGTGTTGAGGTATCCAAAAAGCTGTATGGTCTAGTTGTGGTGAAAAAGATAATTAATTCTATTTGGAAAATGGGTTTATGAGTGACATTAAGAAAGTAACTTGCTCTGAAATGGTCCTTTAAAAGTATTTCTTGGTGTTGAGGCATCGAAAAAGCTGTAAAGTATAGTTGTGGGATAAAAAGAAAAGTATTTCAAGTTGGAAAATGTGTTTAGGATGTTCATTAAGAAAGTAACTTGCTCTGAAATAGTCTTTGAAATGTATTTCTTTGTGTTGAGGTATCCAAAAAGCTGTAAAGTATTGTTGTGAGTGAAAAAGATAAGTACTTCAAGTTGCAAAATGGGTTTAGGAGGGACATTAAGAAAGTAACTTGCTCCGAAATGACTTTTGAAAAATATTTCTTGGTGTTGAGGTATCCAAATCTGTAAAGTATAATTTCGGGTGAAAAAGATAAGTACTTCAAGTTAGAAAATGGATTTAGGAGGGACATTAAGAAAGTAACTTGCTCTGAAATGGTATTTGAAAAGTATTTCTTGGTGTTGAGGTAACCAAAAAAGCTGTAAAGTATAGTTGTGGGTGAAAAATATAATAATTTCAAGTTTCAAAATGGTCGTTGGATGGAAATTAATAAATTAACTTGCTCTGAAATGGTCTTTGAAAAGTAATTCTTGGTGTTGAGGTATCCAAAAAGATGTAAAGTATAGTTGTGAGTGAAAAAGATAAGTACTTCAAGTTGCAAAATGGGTTTAGGAGGGACATTAAGAAAGTAACTTGCTCTGAAATGGTCTTTGAAAAGTATTTCTTGGTGTTGAGGTAACCAAAAAGGTGTAAAGTATAGTTGTGGGTGAAAAGATAAGTACTTCAAGTTATAAAATGGGTTTAGGAGCGACATTAAGAAAGTAACTTGCTCTGAAATGGTCCTTGAAAAGTATTTCTTGATGTTGAGGTATCCAAAAAGCTGTAGAGTATAGTTTTGGGTGAAAAAGATAAGTGCTTCAAGTTGGAAAATGGCTTAGGAGTGACATTTAGAAAGTAACTTGCTCTGAAATGGTCTTTGTATAGTATTTCTTGGTGATGATGTATCCAAACATCTGTAATTCATTGTTGTGGGTGAACAAGATAACTACTTCAAGTTGGAAAATGGGTTTAGGAGGGACATTAAGAAAGTATCTTGCTGTGAAATGGTCTTTGAAAAGTATTTCTTGGTGTTGAGGTATCCAAATAGCTATAAAGTATAGTTTCGGGTGAAAAAGATAAGCACTTCAAGTTGGAAAATGGGTTTAGGAGGGACATTAAGAAAGTAACTTGCTCTGAAATGGTCTTTGAAAAGTATTTTTTGGTGTTGAGGTAACCAAAAAGCTGTAAAGTATAGTTGTGGGTGAAAAAGATAAGTACTTCAAGTTGGAAAATGGATTTAATAGGGACATTATGAAAGCAACTTGCTCTGAAATGATCTTTGAAAAGTATTTCTTGGTGTTGAGATATCCAAAAAGCTGTAAAGTAGAGTTGTGGGTGAAAAAGATAAGTACTTCAAGTTGGAAAATGGGTTTAGGATGGACATTAAGAAAGTAACTTACTCTGAAATGGTCTTTGAAAAGTATTTCTTGGTGTTGAGGTATCCAAAAAGCTGTAAAGTATAGTTGTGTGTGAAAAAGATAAGTGCTTAAAGTGTTAAAATGGTTTTAGGAGTGACATTAAGATAGTAACTTTCTCTGATATGGTCCTTGAAAAGTATTTCTTGATGTTGAGGCATCAACAAATCTGTAAAGTATAGTTGTTGGTGAAAAAGAAATTTCCTAAAAGAATGAAAATGGGTGTAAGAGGTTAATTGATAATGTAAATTACTCAGTTGCTCTGAAATGGTATTTGAAAATTATTTCTTTTTGTTGAGGTATAAAAAAAGCTTTAAAGTATAGTTGTGGGTGGAAAAAATAAGTGCTTCAAGTTGGAAAATGGATTTAGCAGTGACATTAAGAAAGTAACTTGCTCTGAAATGGTATATGAAAAGTATTTATTGATTTTGATGTATCCAAAAAGCTGTAGAGTATAGTTGAGGTATTTCTTGATGTTGAGGTATCCAAAAAGCTGTAGAGTATAGTAGTGGGTGAAAAAGATAAGTACTTCAAGTTGGAAAATGGGTTTAGGATGGACATTAAGAAAGTAACTTGCTCTGAAATGGTCTTTGAAAAGTATTTCTTGGTGTTGAGGTATCCAAAAAGTTGTAAAGTATAGTTATGAGTGAAAAAGATAAGTACTTCAAGTTGGAAAATGGATTTAGGAGTGACATTAAGAAAGTAGCTTGCTCTGAAATGGTCTATGAAAAGTATTTCTTGTTGTTGAGGTATCCAAAAAGCTGTAGAGTATAGTTGAGTGTGAAAAAGATAAGTACTTCAAGTTGGAAAATGGGTTTAGGAGGGACATTAAGAAAGTAACTTGCTCTGAAATGAAATTTGAAAAATATTTCTTGGTGTTGAGGTATCCAAAAAGCTGTAGAGTATAGTTGAGGGTGAAAAAGATAAGTACTTCAAGTTGGAAAATGGGTTTAGGATGGTCATTAAGAAAGTAACTTGCTCTGAAATGGTCTTTGAAATGTATTTCTTTGTGTTGAGGTATACAAAAAGCTGTATAGTATTGTTGTGGGTGAAAAAGATAAGTATTTCAAGTTTGAAAATGTGTTTAGGAGTGACATTAAGAAAGTAACTTGCTCTGAAATGACTTTTGAAAAATATTTCTTGGTGTTGAGGCATCCAAATCTGTAGAGTATAGTTGTGGGTGAAAAAGATAAGTACTTCAAGTTGGAAAATGGGTTTGGGATGGTCATTAAGAAAGTAACTTGCTCTGAAATGGTCTTTGAAATGTATTTCTTTGTGTTGAGGTATCCAAAAAGCTGTAAAGTATTGTTGTGAGTGAAAAAGATAAGTACTTCAAGTTGCAAAATGGGTTTAGGAGGGACATTAAGAAAGTAACTTGCTCCGAAATGACTTTTGGAAAATATTCCTTGGTGTTGAGGTATCCAAATCTGTAAAGTATATTTTCGGGTGAAAAAGATAAGTACTTCAAGTTAGAAAATGGATTTAGGAGGGACATTAAGAAAGTAACTTGCTCTGAAATGGTCTTTGAAAAGTATTTCTTGGTGTTGAGGTAACCAAAAAAGCTGTAAAGTATTGTTGTGGGGGAAAAAGATAAGTACTTAAAGTTGCAAAATGGGTTAAGGAGGGACATTAAGAAAGTAACCTGCTCTGAAATGGTCTTTGAAATGTAATTCTTGTTTTTGAGGTAAACAAAAAGCTGTAAAGTATAGTTGTGGGTGAAAAAGATAAGTACTTCAAGTTGCAAAATGGGTTAATGAGGGACATGAAGAAAGTAGCTTGCTCTTAAATGGTACTTTAAAAGTAGTTCTTTGTGTTGATGTATCCAAAAAGCTGCAAAGTATAGTAGTGGGTGAAAAAGATAATTACTTCAAGTTATAAAATTGCTTGAGGAGCGACATTAAGAAAGTAACTTGCTCTTAAATGGTCCTTGAAAATTATTTCTTGATGTTGAGGTATCCAAAAAGCTGTAGAGTATAGTTGTGGGTGAAAAAGATAAGTACTTCAAGTTGGAAAATGGGTTTAGGAGTGACATTAAGAAAGTAACTTGCTCTGAAATGGTCTTTGAAAAGTATTTCTTGGTGTTGAGGTATCCAAAAAGCTGTAAAGTATAGTTGTGAGTGAAAAAGATAAGTGCTTAAAGTTGGAAAATGGATTTAGCAGTGACATTAAGAAAGTAACTTGCTCTGAAATGGTCTTTGAAAAGTATTTCTTGGTGTTGAGATATCCAAAAAGCTGTTGAGCATAGTTCTGTGTGAAATAGATAATTACTTCAAGTTGGAAAATGGGTTTATGAGGGTCATTGATATTGTAATTTACTCAGTTGCTCTTACATGGTCTTTGAAAAGTATTTCTTGGTGTTGAGGTATCCAAAAAGCTGTAAAGTATAGTTGTGAGTGGAAAAGATAAGTACTTCAAGTTGGAAAATGGATCTAGGAGTGACATTAAGAAAGTAACTTGCTCTGAAATGGTCTATGAAAAGTATTTCTTGATGTTGAGGTATCCAAAAAGCTGTAGAGTATAGTTGAGGTATTTCTTGATGTTGAGGTATCCAAAAATCTGTAAAGTATAGTTGTGGGTGATAAAGATAAGTACTTCAAGTTGGAAAATGGGTTTAGTATGGATATTAAGAAAGTAATTTGCTCTAAAATGGTCTTTGAAAAGTATTACTTGGTGTTGAGGTATCCAAAAAGCTGTAAAGTATAGTTGTGACTGAAAAAGATAAGTACTTCAAGTTGGAAAATGGATTTAGGAGTGACATTAAGAAAGTAACTTGCTCTGAAATGGTCTATGAAAAGTATTTCTTGATGTTGAGGTATCCAAAAAGCTGTAGAGTATAGTTGTGGGTGAAAAAGATAAGTACTTCAAGTTGGAAAATGGGTTTAGGAGGGACATTAAGAAAGTAACTTGCTCTGAAATGACTTTTGAAAAATATTTCTTGGTGTTGAGGTATCCAAAAAGCTGTAGAGTATAGTTGAGGGTGAAAAAGATAAGTACTTCAAGTTGGAAAATGGGTTTAGGATGGTCATTAAGAAAGTAACTTGCTCTGAAATGGTCTTTGAAATTTATTTCTTTGTTTTGAGGTATACAAAAATATGTATATTATAGTTGTGAGTGTAAAAGATAAGTGCTTCAAGTTTGAAAATGGGTTTAGGAGGGACATTAAGAAAGTAACTTGCTCTGAAATGACTTTTGAAAAATATTTCTTGGTGTTGAGGCATCCAAATCTGTAGAGTATAGTTGTGGGTGAAAAAGATAAGTACTTCAAGTAAGAAAATGGGTTTAGGAGGGACATTAAGTAAGTAACTTGTTCTGAAATGATCTTTGAAAAGTATTTCTTGGTGTTGAGGTATCCAAAAAGCTGTAAAGTATTGTTGTGAGTGAAAAAGATAAGTACTTCAAGTTAGAAAATGAGTTTAGGAGGGACATTAAGAAAGTAACTTGCTCTGAAATGGTCTTTGAAAAGTATTTCTTGGTGTTGAGATAACCAAAAAGCTGTAAAGTATAGTGGTGGTGAAAAAGATAAGCACTTCAAGTTGGAAAATGGGCTTAGGAGGGACATTAAGAAAGTAACTTGCTCTGAAATGGTCCTTGAAAAGTATTTCTTGGTGTTGAGGTATCCAAAAAGCTGTAAAGTGTAGTTGCGGAAGAAAAAGATAAGTACTTCAAGTTGGAAAATGGGTTTAGAATGGACATTAGGAAAGGTACTTGTTCTGAAAAGATATAATAAAGCCATAAAAAAGTATTAAAAAAAATGGAGAGGGGACTCTTTGGGGGGCCCGGGGATGGCGATTAGGGATTCTGGGGGCCCTTGAAGGCCGGGTGGTTCTTTTGGGAGCCCGGGGGACCTTTGGGGACCGGGAGAGGGCCTTTGGGGGCCCAGGGAGGCCCTTTTGGGGTCTGGGGGGCCCTTGAGGGCCGAATGGTCCTTTGGAAGCCCGGTGGACCTTTGGGGACCGTGGGAGGGTCTTTGGGGGTTCGGGGGCCCTTTGGGAGCCTGTGGGGCCTTTGAGGATCGGGGGAGGGCCTTTGGGGGTCCTGGGGACCTTTGGGGGCCGGGGGAGGGCCTTTGGGGGTCTGGGGGCTGCTTTAGGGCCGAATTGTTCTTTGGGAGCCCGGTGGACCTTTGGGGACCAGGGAGGGCCTTTGGGGGCCCGGGGAGGGCCTTTGGGGGTCTGGGGGGCCCTTGAGCGCCGATTGGTCCTTTGGGAGCCCGGTGGACCTTTGGGGACCGGGGGTGGGCCTTTGAGGGCCCGGGGAGAGCCTTTGGGGGTCTGGGGGCCCTTTGGAAGCTTGGGGGGACCCTTGAGGACCGAGGGGCTTCCTTCGGGGTTGAAGTAGGGGGATTAGAACCCTTTGGGGTTGGGGTAGGGGGATCGGAACCCTTTGGGGTTGGGGTAGGGGGATCGGAACCCTTTGGGATCGGGGTAGGGGACCTCACGACAATGTTAAAATACAACTTGTGTATTATAACGACCACAGAGTTTTACCCTCAAATTCTCTTCTAAAATCATCTTTTAAATCATCTTTTAAAATGTCTCTAACTGTTTCGCCGAAATAATTCCATAAAATGGCTAAAAAGGTTTCGCCCAAATAATTCCTAAACGTAATATCAGCGAGTTCCTTTTGTTTTGGCATCACTGCGCTGTCGCATTTCAAATTATTTGGAAACCTGATTCCCGCGCTAAAACAATCCATCGCTAGGATCTAAACATTCCCTCGGAGACAGTTCTCTTTAGAAATAACAAATTAATTCCCCTTTCGTGAATCAATTCTCTTTAGGAACAACAAATTAATTCCCCTTCCATGTCAATCAATCAATCATGACATCATCTGTCATGTGTGATCTAAACTTTGCCCCGGAAACATTCTCTTTGGAAATAAATCAAAGACATTAATTAACTTGACGTCATCTGTCAGACATTAATTAACATTGCCCGGAAACAATTTGATTAATGACTCAATAATCCATGAAAGTGAGAAAGTTCCTGTTTTTCCATTCTCACTGACAAAATCCATAAAACAGACATAAATGTGAGAAAGTTCCTGTTTTTTCATTCTCACTGACAAAAACCATAAAAACATCCATAAAAGTGACAAAATTCCTGTTTTTCAAGTGAGAAAAATACTGTTTTTTTCATTCTCACTGACAAAAACCATAAACCACGTGGTTCTATGCCCAAATAAGGAGTCCCGTCACCAGCTCATGAGGCATCTCTACTCAAATGCTATATGTCTTTAGTGATTTTTGCTTTTGACACATTCACCACTTTTCAATTTTGTAAGTTTCTCATACACTTCAGGGACACCCGTAAATAAAAATTAAAAAAAAGGAAAATACAGACTTCGAGACACGAAAAAAGAAGGTGCAATTGATCTGCGTATAATTTGTGTATTTTTTTTAGAATTTTAATCGGTATTTAAATCTAAAAAGGCCGTATAGTATGTGAATTCTCCTTTTTTTGTACTTATGTGAGCACTTTTCTCCCTGTCCGAGATTCCTCCCTCCCCGTGTTAAATTTTATAAGTAGGGAATGCATTAAGGGGATATAGTTCATAACAAAAAAATTAGTTCATGGTGTAAAAAGAATGAGTATAAGGGTTTTACGCTTGTTGACGAATGCGTTCAAAAAGTTTATCTGGCTATCATATTGTTACTCGGTGCTGAACCTTCGACTACCTTTAATAGGGCCAAAACTTTTTTTTAATACCTTAGAAACACACTAGTCAGGGTCGAGGCACCCACATTTTATTTTTTAGGCTGTAATTTTTTTTGAACGAGGGCTTTGACCTTTATTTCCAGTGTGCAGGTATAAAGTTTGACCTACGTCGCTGTCCGTTTATGTTCTACCTTTACATCAGTAATGAACAACTGTTATGACAAATGTACTGTCATGACAAACTCATGATTTCCGACAGTCTTGCTGACCCCAGTGGCAGTTGAAACCAACCAACGGCATATTTATCATTTCATTTTTTATTATGCTCATTATGTTTATAAATATGGTTATGTTTGGAAGTGCACCTGTGTTTTTGTGTATATGCTGTAGAGCCAAAATGAATAAAAAAGGGGGGCTACGAGCTATAGACCCAAAAATAATGAATTTATTTGGCTAAATGAATTAAAGGTTGGGAATTTTATTCGTTATAATCTAAATAAATTATAGTTCATTATAAATCATAGTAATGATTTGTAATTCCATAGATGTAACTATATCCACCAATCAAGGCTTGATTAATGTTTAATGCATGTGTTTACGCTCGTAACTGCATTTGGTTGTTATGTTTCCTGTATTTACTGTGCTTCTTGGTATGTACAATGCATGTTTTTAACGCCTTGTCTCTTTTTTGTGTTGCAGATGGATTTTATCTCCTTCTGAAAGCGAATCGACAAGTTTGAGTGAGTATTATATGTTTATTTGAAGTCAGAGATTATGCTCCGTAGTTATCCTTAGTTATGGAAGTTCTTGCAGTTTTTCTGCCTCACCTGGCATCTGAAAATCAGATGCTACTTGGGAATATTTTTAACCGTAAGCTCTCCAGACACAGGGTGGCTGAACCGAGTCACACCACTGACACCCAGCCTAAGCCAAAAAAATTACGGTACTCCTATGTTAAACGCACTCTTTTATATACTGCTAGTTTGGTTAATGCTAATGAAATAAAATAGGATGGATATATAATAGTTTAAAAGCAAATTTGGAATATATTTGCATATTGGGGAAGAGAGGGCAAATCATACGATATATGTAATTGTGTGTCCATTTTCACACTTTTGTCTTAGGCAATAACCCTTATTCTGTAAAAATTCAACTGCCTCTTTTTCTGTCTTTGGCAAATCCCAAATTTTAATTTTAACATTTATTTTAGATCACCCGTTTCACTCAATTTCACTTTAACAACTGTTTTATGATCGGTTATGTCTCCCGTATCTGTCCTGGCAACTGTCACGTCCCCAGTTTAACATATATAAAAGAGTACGTTTAACATAGAAGTACCAAATTTACTACACCAAGACTCGAACCCTCGTCCTGAAGGATATAGGATTGCAAGTTCAGCCTGCCATCCATTCGCCTCCAATTTCGGACTTTTCAATTTTTTCAGTCCAAATTTGGACTCAAAATGTAGCCTACACTTTTCGGCGAATTTTTTTTTAAAGAGCAGAAGTATTTACTTTGGCCAAGAATAATTCAGAATCCGGTTGTTTATCTATTTTCTTCCTAAATACCTGTAAGAATGAACTGGTGACAGTATTTTGTTGATGTGGCCTGACTCAAACTGATGTAAAAACCAGTAGCCTACCATGGTGTAAAAACCAGCACCAATGCTGGGGACACAATTTGAGGGTTTATATATTACTTTAAAATTAGCAATTTTTGTAATTTTCTGTATCAATTTCTAAGCTGGTGGAAAATTACCGTTTTCTGAATTGATCCCTTTAACTAAGTTTGAATCAGTCAAACTTTGGTTTCAGCTAGACATAGTTTTGGGTATTCGTTAAACCTCTAGAAAAAACTGATGGTAGCGATGCTAGTGACCCAATTTGAGGGTTTATTTGTTACTTAAAAATTATCCTTTGATTTAATTTTATTTATTGATTTCTAAGGTAGTTAAAAGTCACGGTTTTCTGGAAAATATTTGAATTGGAACGTCCATTTCAAAGACTGTCAAAACTAAGGGTATATGCCAAAATGAACCTGTGGTACCCAACTCCACACCATAGTTGTTTTTTTTTCTATAGCTTTTCGTTTCTTGCTGGTTAAGTTTTCCTATTTTGTTTTATAATCAAGTATTTAGCACTCAGAATCACTCAGAATCACCATCTCATCTCAGAATCACCTGAAAAATTTGGCTGCTTTGTACCTCGTATGTTTTCCTAATTTTTAGCTATATTCTCCTTCTTTCTCCTTAATTTGTTTCTGACTCCTTTTTTAAGCGTTTTTATATTTGTGTTCAGGGAGTATGGATAACTTACAAGAGTGGGAACTGTCGCTAGTGTCAACAGAAAAAAAAGACCTTCACTGTAATCTAGCGTTTGGTGACCCTTGGCTTTTTCTTTTAACTGTAATAATAAGAATAATTGATTTATTTCGTGTGGTTGGTAGAACAAGTGTAGTGGTAAGTGTCTGATATCAGTTCCTGACAGAGAAACGATTACAAAGCTTGTAAAATGCCAAGTTGCGCCAAACGCTTGATGGCGCTGATGTTTTTTTTTGCCAACACTAGCGTCAGTTTCCACTTATCGTTCCACTTTTCATAAAGTGAATGGTTGTTTAAAAATCATTTAGTATTTCTTACTCACTAACCATAGTGGGCAGTTCTGTCTCTACTTCACTGAAAATAGTAGAGACCTTTCAAGACCGGGGTCAAATAGCTGAGAGAACTTCAATTTCAAAGACTGTCAAAACTAAGGGTATATGCCAAAATGAACCCGTGGTACCGAACTACACACCATAGTTGTTTTTTTTTTCTATAGCTTTTCGTTTCTTGCTTGTTAATTTTTCTTATTTTGTCTTATAATCAAGTATTTAGCACTGCTTCTATTATTCAAGTCCTAAAAGTAGCTTTCCCCGCAAAAAAACCTCAATTATGAAGATATCTGATACACCCAATGGTTTTTGACATAACGGTACAATGATAATGAATTATCTTGCTAAATATCATTTCTGATGTTTCTCTTTTATGCTTTTTTCCTTTAAAAGTTATTGATGATACCTTTACCAATTTTTTCCCTCCTTTAATTCACTCCAACCTTTTAGTTCAAAACAATTGAAGGGATCGTAATTCAGTTTCCATTTGTATTTATTTCACAGCGAACTTAGACTGGCCACCTATTTCTTTTTTTTAACTAATTTGTTAGTGTATATGAAATTCATGTCTGTCCCAACCCCATCAAGAATTTTAAAAAAGTTATCACGATTTTCTCTCACGGTTGTGTTGGTTTCATGGTTTCAGGGTTGATATTTTTTTAAGCTTCTTCCCCAATACGGATCAACGGTGCCCCAAACGAATTAATGACAAAAGGGCCTCCTTTTTTTATTATTATTATTTTTTTTTGTTCTTTCTTGCATGCATAACCTAACTAACCATAGATTTCGTTCAGTGAAGTAATTGTTTTCTCTGTCTACTTTTTCTCAGACACAACAAGAGTTCCACGAGAGCATGAAATTAATGGACGTGATTATCATTTTGTTTCTCGAGAAGAAATGGAGCGAGATATTCAAAATCATTTGTTCATCGAAGATGGTCAGTATAATGACAATCTTTATGGCACCTCCGTAGCTTCTGTTTGAGAAGTAGCTGAGATGGTATGTTAATTTCCCTTTTATGAAATACTGTCTGTAACGTGTCGTGAGTAGCCTTTAACGTGAGGAGATATAGAGAGCATCAGATACTTTCTGTACTGAGCCTTTATGAATTCTTTTCAGCTTCACAAAACTAGGAATAATAGTATTCATATATAGCATTCAGCCAACATGAGCATGACCTTAGTTATACTTGCTTATTCTGTTCTGTCACACTTGTGTAAATAATCCTGGCACATACCCAATGCTTTCAGGGTAGTAATCCACCACACCTTATTGAGTTTGAATTTGAAGACTAGTGTGTTTTTTAACGATTGAAGAACTCTAACACTCTGCAGCTCCTGCGTATTTTAAAACGTCATCTAAATGTTTACAATCACAAGAATATAGATCGCAGTGATCTCTTCACCTCGACTAGAGCTAAATATTTTAGTTATGCATCACCTATAATCTGCCCATTCTTAATACCTCTCTTGGTACATAGGTAAATAAGGTCCATTTTGAGGATTCACTACAAGTTATGTATATTTGTTTTGTATATTTCAAATAAGTTGTAACTCAGCATAGCTTGATCTCAATTTTATAGAGTGTTTATCAACTATGTCTAATTAATGTCTGTAATGTCTTAGCTTCGGCTTGTTTTACTGTTAGTAATATTTACCAAAAAAAACTGGCATACTTAAGATATAATGGTCCTACAGATGTCAAAAAACGATTGCACTATTATCGATCGAAAGTAGGAAATTAAGTTTTAGCAACTTAACTTTATGAATTTTACCTAAAAGAAAAGCTATTGACTTGTTATTGTAATACTGGAACTCCTAGGTTTACTGAGGTATTTTTCCGAACCTGCCTATTTCTAATCGTTTTTACAGAGATTATAAATCTCTAGAGAAGATATGACATAGCGAGGAAACTGTTACGAAAATAATTCCTTGATTTGGTAGATTTTTTTAATATATTTAATTTTATACCGTCGGGGACAAAAGTGTGGGTTTTGCCAGGCTTTCGGTATATATTTGGAATAAATTATCAAATAACAAGTTTGACGGTTCTTGATAAATGTGACAAGATCCTGGGGGTACAGGTAAAAACTACAAACTGGATCCAGATTCACCTTCTATGAGAGAGTAGACAATTTTGATTTATTCTTAATTTATGTCCATATTGAGAGATAGCGATATCCAGTTAGTCTAGCATAATAGTAGGAAAGCCATAATAACTACTGATTACACTGCGTGCTGCCATCTGCAATTTAGTCTAACGCCGACGGGACATTATTTATGGTTTTGTCACTGAGAATGAAAAAACAGGATTTTTCTCACTTTGATGTATTTTCAAGGTCGATTTATTTGTTGTTTCCAAGTGTATTGTCTCCGGGACAAAGTTTGCACCTGCGTATTGACGATGGGGAGAGATGTATTGATCAGATAACGGGAAACAGGATCACGTGTCCCCTTCTAAGCCAATCAGAGGGCCGGTTACATCTCCTTCTAAGCCAATCAGAGAGTCGGTTACACATGGTATCCCATTACATCACAATTCGCCCGTGAGATTTTGTATATAACGGACATGCGTTGTGATTAAACATTCAGAAAGTTCTGTGACACCATGGATGTAACAATGGAATATATTGATTTGGATACTCTGGATACATCGACTAACAATGTGAGTTCTGTTTAGTAAATTTTCAAATAAAATCATTTTACATTGTAGCCCCTCCAGTAAATTCAGGTAACCCCCCCCCCCACACACACACAATTCAAACTCAACTATATATTGTTTATACTTGCTAGAAAGCTTAAAATATGTTCTTTTTTACCACGTAAACCTAACCTCCCCCCTCCAAACCCCCTCTCTGTTTATAATTTTAATTCTTCCATTGGAAATAATTCTGTTTTTGATAAATTTATTCTTTCTGTAATCCTATCTAAAAGTGACAGTCAACTTCTGTCAACCCTTAGCTATTAATATACCGTTTCCATTTAAGCCGCCGCTAACTTGACAAACCTTTCCGCAAAGATTTAATTAGCCGATAATTACTGTCACCCTTTTAAAGTACATCCGACCTCATAATCCTTACGTTAGCGGCTTAACCAAAAGGTTTCACTGGAAAAAGGATACTTTTTGATCAAATTAACAACATAGCTTCTACATCACAAATTTTTACTTTTGCTCTAGTGAAAAGGGAGAGGGGCTTTCTTCTGTAAAAAGAGGTGGGATTGTTAAGAGGGAAATGGAGATCAGTTTCATGTAATATTACTTTTCCATTTTGAGTACCCAGTGTTTATATGTGGGGGGGGGGGATTTAGGGTTGTAATGCCCCGCTTCTAACATCTTCATTGTAAAGTGAAAAAGTGTTTCTTCGTGTGAAAAGTAAGGGGCCGGGATTTCTATGAAAAAGAATACATTACTTTATTATGCGTAAGTTGAATAGCATTTGATTTCCAAGCATAGTATATTTCTCGTAAAATTTTACATTTTGCTTTGATTTTTTTGGCTTAGGGGAGGGGACTTCTTTGTGGTAAATGCTTTCTAGACAAAATTATGGTTAGGGGGTTGGGAGTACTAATTCTTATTCTGTGAAAAAGTGGAAAATTATTTCAATGCTAAATTTTCTCTTCCTTTTAAGGTAAATTATGAAGAATGTGCACCCCCTCCATAGAAGAGAGCAAGGGCTAATAATAAAACCCCTGCGAAGGCGACAGTTGTGCAGTATGGTCGCTGGCCGAGGCCCTCTAGACAAGTGTTGCCAGCCCAAGTCCAGTCCAATCAGGAACCAATGCAACCTACCAGTGACATCGCCGTCGTTGCATCTGTGCAAGCCCGTGACTTCGCTGGCTCGACTGCACAAGTCCGTACCGTCACTGGCCCTAATGTACAAGCCGCAGCCCAATCTGCGCAAGAACGTAACGCCGCCGACCCGTCCGCCCTCCATCATGCGTTGCCTGGGCCTTCAAGAGCTGCCCCACCTACACAGGGTTAGGAGGTTGCCCTCCAGCATGCTATACCAGGGCATTCAGGCACTCAACTGCAGCCGGGATATAAAAATATAAGTATTTTTTACCTGGTTATAGAAATATCTAAACAAACACATTTTTCATCGCTGTAAATGTGTGTGTCACAGATATTAAAAATATTATTTTCGCTATAATCCCCCTCCACACCCCTTGTTTTAAATTTATCTGGTCCCCCATCCCTCAGAGATATCTAAATATAATGTAATTTTTTTGCTTGTCAAAGAAACCGCTCTTTTTTTAATCTTTCCTATTTTCTCTGCCCACTGCTAAGTTAGCTTAGCTTGCAAAGCTAATGCAATCATAACTTAAGTCTCAAAATGCTGATAGCCCAGCTTGATTTGGAAGTAATTCAATCTCTCCTTTCTTCGCTCTACTGCTTAGAATTGGTCAGGTAAAGGAGATTTTGTTTTCTTCCAGTTTGTTCTTTATGAAGTTAATATTGATAGAAATCCCTTTAACTTCTTCTCAAACTTCTTTCTTCTCATTCTCCCCAATGTAGAACGGGATAATTAATAATTACTATCTTTTTCAAAAGTTCAGAAATGGTTTTATACAGCGAACTGTCGACTATACCCAGAATTAAGCGGAATTCTTTAGAAAATCTGAAATAGGACGGAACAGTCTTGAATCAGCACCAAAATACTCTTTATGTGTTTTACCGTTAAACTATGACACTATCACTAATGCTATTACTTTATTTTTGTTCACATTTCAGTCTTCTGTACAAATCGTGGTACCAGGTTATCGTAACTCAATTAGGCCGTATAGCACATTGTATTGTTACTGGGCGCCTAGTTCGTCACTGTACATTGTTACTATGTATATAGTTCGTATTTTTCAAAATAATTCCGTTACCTGAAGAATCGTGGATATTTGAGAACACATTGCATTTACCTTCTGAAAAAGGTCTTCCTTAATATGGCGGGGATGGGGACGATACAGAAATCCCCCTAATATAAGTCAATAAGACCCTCCCCCTCCCCCGTTAGAAAATTTTGATAATCTTGACCAACAACAATATTTCTTTGGGATTACATTGAAAATTACTAATTTTTTTACTATGGAAAATATATTTCCGTTGCAAATATTTTATATGAAATGTCTGCAAAAAAGTACATCGACAATCAAACAGTTCGTGGTAACGAACTGTAAGTAAGGAGCGACCCGGCTCAATGGTGACCGAAATTCCAGATAACGGGTTTTTGATATCAATAGATACATCAATAGATAACCATGGTCATGCCTGGAGTAGCTAATATTCACTGGAATGTTTTCGTAATGTACTGGTGATTAATACACAGACTAGTTCGAATAATTTGACCAATTTTGTGATATTCTCTCCTGCTCTTTATTGTCAACAATGCAGTTCAATTTTTATCACTGTTCACTGCGGGTTAAGCGACATAGCAGCTTCATGTTTTTCCAGGTTTGTACACCTTCACGATTACACAGTAAAGACAGGCCTTCATATAAATTTTCTATCTCAAACTAAAAGATTTTGTTGGATTCTCTAACCTGCCACTTCTCCGTGTCAATGACTGAGTGTTTTGTCTCTATACAATTAAAAAAAATTTTGCTGCTGCCACTAGATTGCCGTCTCAGCTCATATCAGCTCTTGTTATCCTTATAAAAATTTATTCAAACAGTAGGCTGCACGAAAAGTGTGGTTCAGTCCCGTTTTCAAGGACAATAATGAGAGAAAGGTTGAGATGGCTAGGATACATTTCGTGGATTAAACGATTACAGATTGCCAAAGATTTTCATTTTCGGCCAACCGTCAAGCGCTAAACAGAAAGCAGCTTGTCCACAGTTTGGGTGGGAGGATGTCATCAAAAAAATTACAGAAAATGGAAACTTCATGGGAAGGTTTAAAGAGTCTTAAATAGATTAGGATGGAGGAGGAGCTCGTGTAGCTGTGTTAGCATCAGGCGGCTAGGTGCTGCGGTCAGTTGTTAGTTGTAGTTGTAGTAGTAATAGTAGTTGTAGTCATAGCAAGTAAGAGGCTTAGCCTATGTTTAATTTCTGATCTTTTTTTTAAATAGTGCTGCGAAATCTGGCACCCCTTTCATAGCAATGTCCCTTCCTCCATGAAAAAATACTTCATGGAGAGATCCTCCCACATAGCCCCCAACCCACCCACCCCTCTACTACCAGAAAAAATCCTCTTTGAAAACGTCTGTATACTTCCTAATAACCGATTCTATAGTTGAACATTGGGCAAAGTTCATAACTTTCAGCCCTCTCCCCAGGGAGTTCGGGGAATTAAGTTATCCTAAAGTATGACTTTTCAATCATACTGAACAAAATGGCTATCTCAAAATTTTGATCAGGTGACTTCGGGAAAAAAATGAGCGTGGGAGGGGGCTAGTTGCCCTCCATTTTTTGGTCACTTAAAAAGGGCACTAGAACTTTTAATTTCCGATCTAATGAGCCCTCTCATGATATTGTAGGACCACTGGGTCGATACGATCACCCCTGAAAAAAAAAACAAAAAAAACAACAAATAAACACGCGATCTTTCTTCTGGCAAAAAATGCAGAATTCCATACTTTTGTAGAAAGGAGCTTGAAGCCTCTACAGCGGGGCTCTCTAATACTCTGAATATGATGGTGTGATTTTTGTTTAGGGGGTATTTCCCCCTTTTTTCGAAAATCAGCCAAATTTTCTCAGGTGCGTAACTTTTGATGGGTAGGACTAAACTTGATGAAAGTTTTTTATTTGAAATCAGCATTGAAATTAATTCTTTTGATGTATCTATTGATATCAAAAACCCGTTATCCGGAATTTCGGTTACCATTGAGCCGGGTCACTCCTTACTTACAGTTTGTTACCACGAACTGTTTGATTGTCGATTGACTAGGTTAGGGAATATAACTAGTATTGGTTCCAAGTTTTCTTTCCCAGAGGCAGCCACGACTGGGCAATGACTTTCATTTTCCTCAATACTATAGAGGTTGTATTACAGTAGAAGCGAATATAAAACTCCTTTGCTAACTTTACATAAAAGTTCAGGCAAACGTTTTTAAAGGCGCGCACTGTTTGAACAAGAATATTGTTTTAATTCACTTTAGCTTACACATTCGCTCCACCATAGATTTTTTTGATAGGCAAAAAGTGTTCTGGATTAGACAGCTCATACACACCTAAGGTTTTTTTTTCTCGACTACCTCTGGACGTTTTCGCAAAATCAGCGAAGCCTTGCACCCGCCCCCCTGCTTGAAATGAAATATTTTATTTGTTGACTCATGGCAAAATATAGCCCAGAAACTGCAATTAAAGTTTGATATACACATTTTTCATCATTTTCAGGACCTTTCCCGCAGATCTTGATTTTGAGTCGGCATCTAGCATCCAGCTTGTGAGCATTTTGGTTGTTACCCAGTGAACCATGTTTATCTTTCCGAACATTAACTTCGAAAAAAGATGGTTAGACAACGACGTATTTTGTCCTGAATGTTAGCTAAGAGTTTTTTTGAATTCTGTGAAATCTGGAGGGTGCAATTGCTCGTTCTATGCAGGAGCGAAAAGTGTGCCAAAATTAATACAGTTAATTAGAGTATTAGCTGGAGTTGTCCCGAATAAGCTTCTAAGATAATTTCAACCATACAGATAATTTCATTAAACTCACCTGTTTTACTTCCACTTCGCAATCCCCGTTCTCTAAATTTAAGAGCTAGGATGCCTAATATCCTAATGGAACTTAAATCACCGTTGCTCTCCGTTTCGCAGGAGTTGATTCCAGCTGGATATCTTCAATATTTCCGATATTTCCTCTTCTCTTCAACCAAGCAAGACAAATCCAAAAAACCATGAAATGAATCAGGTGAATGTAAAAAAATTAGTAAGGGCTAATCTTGCCTTTCTAAATTAATTCGAGAGGTCAAATGCAGTCGAAACAGTGTCAAACCAGGTTATTAACAATGCCAGTGACTGGAGTCAAGATAAAAATATTAATCCTGAATCAATTATTCATGAATAGAATAATCCCACAGACTTATCTTCTATTACTATGGTAACGGAACAAGTTCCCGAATTCAAGAGTAGCTGAAGTCAGCTTATTGACTTCAGGTTGTATGCAAAAATAAAACGTGATGACGAAACTGTTATTTCAAGGATTAACAAGGTTAACGCTAATTCGTATGATGATGATGATATAGCAATTGTTTTGAGAAACTTGTACAAAATAAAATAGAAGAAAATGCAAGAATAAGCAGAAAAAAATGTAATATATAATTATTTTAATTACGGTCTTTGTATATTGCGTAGGAAGCGCAAGTTTTTACATATTTGTTGTAACTTTCTTTTAGGTATTTATATGTCCAATAAGTTCAGTTTTGATCATGTTGACCATTTTCCTGTTTTCACCTGTATTGACAAATTGTGTTGTTTTGCTCGTGTATCACCAGTATGAGAAGAAAGGTTTAAAATCCAACCTTTTTCAGGGTGATGCCAAAAGCATTTTCGGCCCCCTCCTTTCCTGGGTAATGTTCTAGTTGATTTCTAGTCTTATCGCCCTGCTTACCCAGTGCAGAGCAGCATACCCAAGGAATCCATCCCTCGAAATCTACTTTCTTTTCCAGAAAAAAAAGATTTGAAAAAGTGCTCCAAGGACAAACCATTTATTATAAACCCATAAAAGCACTAATTAGAAAAAAAATTAGAATTTTTTCCGACATGGTAAAATGGATGAAGCAAATAAACTAAGCAAAGCAATTAAACAGGAAATACGTAAATATTCCTGATCCTACTACAAGAAAAAGGTAAAAGGATTATTTACCAATAAACCGAATAACTGGTATTCTGAAGTTAAAAAAGTTGTGCGGTAGAAGTCTAGACCAGCTGGATGACAACCTCTCTGAATCTCCAGAAATTACTGCTAATAATCTTAAAACATTCCTTACTTCCATCGTCCAGAGCCTTCTGGCATTGTCTTATCAATTAGCTACTGATGATCTCTCACCTGCTTTCCCCTCCATATCTACGTTTGGGATTGAAAGAAGAATTGGGAAACTACGAAAAACAAGTGTCTACCTTTTAGATATCCCGTTTCCTCTTATTAATGCTTTCAGTGGGGTTTTTTTCAAGGCCCTTGTCTGTTATTGTCTGAGAAATTACTGAGTCTGGGCAATATCCGAAAATTTGGAAAGAGGGTTTAATAACCCTCTTGAAAAAGAAAGACAGAAAACCTGGTTTTGAAGGTATTTGTCCTATTTCACTTAATCCTATATTCTCTAAACTATATGAAGGATTCCTTGCAAACTGGCAAAAGGAGAAAATATTACCTCTCACATACCTGAGATAATTCGGAAACATCAAATCCACTTCTACTTCCCATTACAATGTTTGTCCTATTGATTTAATTGGGAAAATTCTCAAAAATCCTAATTGCTGGCTAAATTTAATTTTCATTGACCTTCGAATTGCGTTTGATCTTGTTGACAATAATATTTTAGTTGAGAAGCTTGTAACTGATTTCAATATTGATTCTCTCCTGGATAAATTGGTTGCCTCCTTTTTATCAAATAGATCACAAGCAGTCAAATATCAGAATCATTATTCCGGTCCCCTCCCTGTCCACAATGGAGAACCTCATGGTACTCTCCTAGGTCCCCTCCTGTTTTCTGTTATTATAAATAGACCTGCTAAGGAATTTCCCGACAAATGGATTTCCCGACATGTGGATGACCTAATGGTTGTTGAAACCTGCTAGAGAAACTTAGTAAGTAGCCCACTGAGCATCTTAAGTGATATTGCAGATGACGCTGCAGATTTAGGCATGAGGGTAAACCCCTCTAAATCTATGATAATGCCAATAGGTTTCCTTAAAACCTCACCCCTTCCCTCAACTCTATCCCTCGTGATATTACTGTGACTTCCTTTAAATTACTTGGTGTTACAATTTTCTCTAATATAAAGTGGAATAGGCACTTTAAAGATATTGTCCACAGAGCTAATGCGTCCACATCTCTCCTCAAGCTCTTGAATAAATTTAACATTCACCATCCCATTCTTTAAGGATCCATACTTCCTTTGTCCGCCCACACCTTGAATATGCTTGTCCAGTTTGGCATCCTGGTATTTCCCGTGATAAATCAGAAAAATTCAAATCCAGTCAAAAAGAGCTCTGAGAATAATTTTTGAAGAAGATAAGCTACCATACCCCCTCCTTCTAAAAAAGGCCAAGCGGAAACTTCTTGAGCACAGGAGAGGAACGTTGTGCCTCCGTTTTACAAAAAATGCAATAATCAGCCTACGCACAGAAAAAGTTTCCCCTTAAAGACACTCCCCATCCAGACACTGCCTGCCACGTATTGCTTCTGAACCCGTTCCTATGTTGTCGCTCATCCGTTGCTTTACCTCCAGGTATATATATTTCAATGAATATATTGTCCAATATAAATATATTGTGCAATAAATATGTTCGATAAAAAGTTTGAGTGAGAGGCAAATCTGCATAAACCTTGTTTTTAGGATTGTATAAAAATAATGTTATTTCACTTGTTGATATATAAGTCTATCATCCCTCTGTCCATGCATCCATCCTAGGACAGGACTAAGGTAGTTAGTGATAAAACTGAGGAATGAATGGTTGGATTGATTCTGGGTTGACTTATAACAGATAATGTCTACTGAACTTGTGCGCAAAATGCGGAACTGAATTTGCTTGGACTCACAGGTGAATAAGCGATCTAAGCCTAATAGGTTTGGCCGCCTGTAGTCTAAGATGGATTACCATCTCATGAGATTGACACATGACATGACACATGGACTTGCAGGCGAAAGGGGAGAGCTATAGTTTTCGAAGTGTTTGGTTAAACGACATGGGTAAACGGTAGGAGTAAGTATGACTTTTATTGAAAAATACTTGTGTGTTTGCTTTTGGAAAGACACACCCACCTAGAGTCTCAGGCTGAATGACCAGGAATTTTGAATTAACACAGGACCGTTAAGATGTGTGGAATCACAGGCAAACAAACGTCCAAAGCCTATTAAGAGGGCCTCACCTACATAGAGTGTCAATTGCATCCGAATGAAATTTTGAGACAGCTATTTTTTCAAAAATAGTTCAAAGATCACATAACAAGGGCCTTAGGGTTGATGTAATCACGCGGAGTCTGGGGGTAAAGCTTGCAGGTTGTATCCAAGGGGCAGGTTAGGATTTTATGAAGGTGTGACCGTGTAAAATTTAGAGAAGGCTCATTTGATTGAAAACGCATAATTCTAGTTCCCTTTAAAGAGTAAAAAGTGATAGAGGGAATAAAGTCGCCCCCTCCCTGACAACCTCTTTTCCCCAAACGGTTTTGTTCGAAATTGTGACATAGCAATTTTGTTACCAGTAGTTCAAAGAACATATAACAATGTTTTGAGGGTGAAGATAAATCCCCAGAGCCCAAAGGTAATGATTATAAGCTATACCCCTGGGTATATATGGTTTTTATGGAACGGGTAGTCATATAAACTTTGGATCAGATGGGGCAAATTTGACTGGATGCTAGAAGCGTTAGTGTCCTTTTTAAGAGAATGACTGGAAGTAGTGTCTCTTACACAGAACTCAATACAGCGCTATCCCGGTGCACTAATGCTGTCATTAAGCCACAATATGCCTTACACATATTCCGATACATCCCTTTCTCGGTGTACTATTGGAGTCGCTAATCCCTCATATCACTTACACAGATCCTGATAATGTCCTATCCCGATGTACCATTGGAGCTGCTAGCCCTTTGTATCCACCTATGCTGAAATGACAGCTATAATGTTTTTTGAAAACATCGCTGGCCAGGTTTATTTTCTCAATGAAAAAAAGACCAGCGGGTTCTACCGGCTACTACTCCCATTGCATCTGGTATTGCGTAATCCTTCATGATATCGGTGAAACAATGCCATGAATACTACGCACTGGAACTCCTGTTATCTCGGCTTTCTGAGATAAGAAAATTCCTGGAAAAACATCGTGAATGTCAAAATCTTTTATATAAAAGAATGGGGATTGAGTTTGATCAGGGAAGATATCTCAAAGGAATTTTGAGAGGGAGTCTGGATTAATTGAGTTTGATCAGGGAAGATGTCTCAAAGGAATTTAGACAGGGAGTCTAATATACAAGATGTTCGTAATCTATATATTTTTTGTTGTATGCTTAGTGGACGGGGACTGTTTTTTATGTATTTTTGGTTTATCAAAATACATTTATGCTCCCTTCAGTTACCAAATTATATGTATACTATCTTTAGTTAAAAAATCAGCTCACCCTAATAGCCATTCTTAGACTATTGAATTCAATCCCTGGAATATTTTGAACCAGGACCTTCAGGGGATGGTAAAGAACAATATCGAGACTAAACAAGAGCATTTACCGAATTGTATGCTTTTGTACGTCATAAATAATCATTAGTTTGAAAAAAAACCCTCCCTGCTAGCCATTCTTGAACTATTAACTTCTATCCATGGAATATTTTGAACCTGGACCTTCAAGGGACAGTGAGGATAAATATCAAAACTAAAAAGCATATAAACATATGCCTTTGTTTACAAGCTTAGGCCTTGAGGTGAATCTTATTTATTATTGATTTTGAACATTTATTTTTTTTTGGGGGGGGGGGGAGTGACTTAGAATTATTTTGGGGCATATAATTATTATTGGAGTTTTGAAAAAGAATTTTTAGGGGACTGTGAGTTTTTTAAATTTTGTTTTGAACTTGGAATTTTTGGGATTTGGAATTTTTTGGACTTAAATTATAAGGGGGGGGACTGACATATATTTTTTGACATAATTTTATTAGGTCTTTGAATTATTTGGGACTTTATTTTTCTTGGGACTTGGAATTATTTTTGGACCTGGAATTCTTATGAGGCTTAAAGTTATTTTTGCACTTTGAATTTTATGAGGACTTAAAATTTTTTTGGGAAATTGTTTTTTGGCTTATAATTTTTTATTTTTTGAACTTAAAATTTTTCTTGAACATACAAATGTGACTGTAATTTCCCCCTAAAAGGCTAAAAAAAAGACTATGTGTGCTTGTAATAATCAATGCGGTTATGTCATATTTTTTCTTTTTTCTAGGCCAATGTAAATCCACTGAAACGATTGAGGCCTTGGGCTGGTGGTAGACCCATTGAATGGCAATGTCCGGGTGAGGAATGGACGAAGATCTTTTAAAGTATACATTCCCACCCATATATGATATACTTCCACTTACCAACTTGCCCCAGGAAGTTCAAGTTGCAATGCGTCATGCAACTGTTATGCGAGAAGATGAGTCCCCAGGACATTTAAATCCCGAGGAATTTACCAGCTTTTCCAATAAAATGTAAGACAAATTGAATTTATATTCTCTCTCTTATGTGTATATTTGTGTGTATGTCTTTGTGTATGGGTGGGTTGGAGCGTTACTAAAAAATTATATTGCACACGCACACGCACGCACACATGCACAAGCACACACACACACACACGCGCACACACAAACACATGCACAAGCACACACATACGCACACACATACATACGCACACGCACACACACAAACACACACAAACGCACACACACACACACACACAAACAGACACACACACACACACACACACACACACACACACACACACGCAAACACACATGCCCAATCACACGCACACACACACACACCCGAACATGCACACGCACACGCACACACACATAAACACGCACACACATCCACACGCACATGCACACACACACACACACACACACATACACACACACACATACACACAGTCAAATTAAAACACAAACACACACACATCCACATGCACACGTACACGCAAATGTACACGCACAAACGCACACAGACACATACAAACACATTCACACACACAGACACGCACATATTTACACGCATACGGACACACACAGACACACACACACAAACACACACACACACAAAAACAAACACAAACAAACACACACACACAAACACAAAAAAAAAATAAAACACAATAAAACACACACAAACAAAAAAATAACCTCACACACACACACACACTTTGAGTTATTGGCGTGGGCTGTGTCCGTAGAAACGGTCAAACAACGAATAACTGGTAAATTGATAGAATTTACTGGGAAGCTAGCCATTACATATGCCAACTAGAATTTTGATACAGACGAGTACAGTATTTGCAATCAATGTGATTCAAGGCATAGAATTCTTCTCGGATTTAAACAAAAGCTTGTGAAATAAGTATTTTAGTGATGTCTACAAGGATTCCTGGAATCTTTCCAAGATTCAACACAGTTTATAAAATGAAAAAAATTGTCTCTTACCCAGAGCCGTATCCAGGATTTTTAGCAACCTTCCAATTTGTTGTTCAGACTAAGAAAAATTAAGACGGAATATTTTCGATTATCTAAGAAACCCAGATAGCTGTTTCTAGCGATTCTCTAGACGGTAGGATGTATGAGCGTAAAAATTGGTGTTTCTCCTTAAGCATCAGATTAAAAATTAAAACAGTGAAGATGCTTTTATGCCTCGACGTTGGTCCAGGTAGACCAATTTTCTCGTCCCTAATTTTTCTATTGTTTTCTTAGGAACACCGAGGTGTTCTTTCAAATCTTTCATCATTCGCACAAGTTTGTACAAATTTGCCAACGTGTAGAAAGTTTTTACTTTTTTCCATTGACAGAGGTTTGTAGCTCGCTAATGACTGATTATCTAGTAGTTTTCTTTAAGTTATTATTTATGATTAAAAGTTTGTTCTAAGTTCAGTAAGAATGAATTCTTCCTATCTTTGCATTGCTTCCATTTGTCAGAACAGTTTAAAACTTGCACGAATTACAATGAGTCCAAAAGCTAAAGACATCATAGACGAGGTTTATATCAAAATTTTCTTTACTGTTATTAGATGGTATGACCATTTCAGTTTTACATATTTTTTTAGATAATTTTTGTTGGATTTTCTTACGCTAGGGCGTCAAATAACGTTGATTTGGCTTATCAACAATTTTTGATAATCTATCCATTCTTGAGATGGCTAGGCACTGAGATAGCTTGGACATGTTCTGCGGATGAATGGTGACAGATTGCCATAGGTCCCACCCCCTAAGGGGTGGGATGAAGCCGCAAGGAAAGATTTAAGGGAAATATAAAGTTCTTGAAAGGGTTTAAAGAAGGATGGGGGGTAGCGTACGAAGCTGTGTTAGCATCAGGCGGCATGGTACTGCAGTGAATTGTGAGCAGTAGTAGCAGTAGTACCCGTTCTCGTGAAGTTTATCTTTATTCTATAAATGTATAGCATTTTTTTCTTTTACAGATGAGGAATGTGCTTCTTCTTACAGCAGTTGAACAAACAGAAGTTCCTTATACCCAACCGATTATTGTCCTAGGTCCTTTAAAGAACAGAATCAATGATGAGCTCATCTCAGAATCACCTGAAAAATTTGGCAGCTGTGTGCCTAGGAAGCTTTTCTAGTTTTTGCTATGTTTTCCTTCTTTCTCCATAGCTTGTTTCTGCTCCTTTTTTATGTATTTTTATATTAGTGTTCAGAGAGTATAGCTAATTACAAGAGAGGGAACTGGTACTAGCTTAAAAAAAGACATTCACTGCAATCTAGCGTTTGGTGACACTTGGCTTTTTCTCTTTAACGTAATAATAAGAAAAATTAATTTAATTTCCGTAGTTGGCAAAACTAGTGTAGTGGTAAGTGTCTGATCTCAGTTCTGGACAGAAAAACAATTACAAAGCTTGTAAAATGCCAAGTTGCGCCAAATGTTCGATGGCACTGAGGATTTTTTCGCAAACACCAGCACCAGTTTTCTCTGTTATAATTTACCCATACTCTTTGGCTGTGCTACTTTTAAAGATTACTGAGAGATAGACTATGCAGTCATGTTTAAATTCAAAGGCTTGGTCTGACCCGTTTATACAAAGTGAATGTCTTTTTAAGACTCATCTAGTATTTCTTTCTCACTAATCATAGTGGGCAGACCTGTCTCTACTTGACAGGAAGTAGCGGAGATCGTTCAAGACCAGGTCAAATAGTTGACAGAACACCCATTTCAAATACAATAAAAACTAAGGGTATATTCCAAAATGAGCCCGTGTTACCCAACTCCAGATCATCCGTTGTTTTTCCTATAGCTTTTCATTTCTTGATGGTTAATTTCTCCTATTTTGATTTATAGTCAAGTATTTAAGCCTGTTTCTATTATTTAAGTCCTAAAAGCAGCTTTCCCCGCAAAAAACTTCAAATATGAAGTTATCTGATACACCCATTGGTTTTTGACAAAACGATTCGATGGTAATGAATTATCTTGCTATATATTATTTCTGATGTTTCTCTTTTATTCTTCTTTTCCATTAAAGATTATTAATGATATGTTTACCAATTTTCCCCCTCCAATCCCTTTAATTCAAAACAATTGAAGGAATCGTAATTCAGTTTCTATTTATTTCAAGGTGGACTTAGAATAGACACCTTTTCCTTTTCTTCTTTTTGTTTTGTTCATTTGTAAATGTATCTGATATTAATTTCTGTCTCCACCCCATCAAGAATTTCTTAAAACTTGTTACAATATTTTCTCATGGTTTTGCTGGCTTTATGGTTTCAGGGTTGATATTTTTTAAGCTTCTTCCCAAATACAGATCAACGGTGCCCCAAACGAATTAACGTCAAAAGGGCCTACAGTAATTTTTTGTGTTCTTCTTGCGTGTATAACCTAACTAACCATAGATTTCGTTCGGTAAAGTAATTTTTTTCTCTGCCTGTATTTTCTCAGACACAACAAGAAATACATGAGAGCATAAAATTCACAAACGTGATTATCATTAGCTTCTGGAGAAGAAAAGGAGCGTGATATTTAAAATCATTTGTTCATCGAAGCTGGTCAGTAAAATGACAATCTTTATGACATCTCCGTAGCATCTGTTCGAGAAGTACCTGAGATGGTATGTTAACTTCCATTTTATGAATTAGGGTGAAATGTGTCGTCAGCAGCTTTTAGCATGAGGAGATATAGAGAGTATCTATAGTGTTGATATAGAGAGTAATTTGTTTCTATGGTATTACGGTAAGGTTGTGGTTGTTGCCTTTATTCTTCCTTTACAGGAGAAATAAACTATGACCCTATGGTAATTAATCTTTGGTAGCATGCCTTAGGCTGTGGCCTGACTAATGAGGCGTACCAGCTAGATATATATGAGGGACTAGATGTAGATTGTGGAGAGGTTGGCTATAATACAATAATTTTATTCAGTTAACATACATTAGTACATGGATTGATAATAGATATATATTGTGGCGATAAAAATAAAGGGACTGGCCTTAATTGTGGTAATAAAGATTTATCGCGACAAATGTAGTATTATGCCTTAAAGCTGTGAACTTATACCTTATAAGTTCTCCGATAGCGCCGCTTATAGCGCTGAAGATTGTTCCATCGAGGCCTGCGCCACAGCAATGGGGAGTAATGTTAATGGGTGACCGCGCCACCCTCTGAAAACGGGAAATAAAATATGTAGCTATATAAATGTAACTTCTTTTCCTCGTGTTACCTGGAAATAAATAACCCCTAATGTTATGTAGAAATCATATTCCTGGAAGCGCTACCTCTGGAGACATACGAACTAATTACCTGCCGTGCGACTAGATACAGACATATAAATAAAAACAACAAGAATAAGAAAAGTAATAGTTTTATTGAGACTTACATTTCGGTGTACAACAGTGCTTCACTTCAATGATGACAACAATGGCAAGGATTAAATTGGCTCTCAAAAATAATGTTGATGGCAATAGAAATAATCCATAATTGAAACAAAAAACAGTTTTTTTCACTATATCACACAAATAAAACTCCTGCGCATTACTAGCTTTTTTCACGATTAGCCCCAGTCCTGTGGAGGGGGCCGCTATTTTGTAACTATGTTCGCAAACTCACTACATTATGCGAACTGTTCGTCCAATAATTTGTTTTAAATATTTCTGATGATTAAACGTTCATAACTTAAGCTTCCTGTGAACTATGTATCTAGCGTCTTTTTTATTACCAATTGTCTTAGCGAAATTCAAACCGAATAGCGTCATTGTTCAACTGAAGCTAAAATGCAGTTTCTCTTTTTGCTGATTAAGAATTTAGACTCTTGGAAATGGTATTTGAACTCAATTAGGGGACGTTTAATTTCTGTCGGAATCATCTTTAGAAAAAAGGAATTTTATTTTTTATATTTTAAATATATCACATTTTACTCACGGTATATATTACCCTTCCAATTTTTTAATGACTTTCCGTCATTAGGACTTGCTTGCCCTTGGGTTTTGAAATAAACGCGATTTATTTACTATTGGTTCTGCGTAATTTTAATTGACATTGTATTATTTTATACTTTTATATAAGCTTAATCAGGAGAGCCAAAAATTTTCTCTATTACTTTTCTTGTTTTATTATACGTCGCTTTCTAAAGTTCATCTACTGGACTAAGATTATCTATGGTTCTAGCCTATCTACTATACTAAAGTTTTTTTTTACATCTAACACTGATGACTTTTACATTTCCAACAAGGTTGAGGCTATTCTACTATTACTATGAGGTTTTTTTGAAAATTCACCTTTTACAAGTTTTGTTTTTTGATTTTACTGACTATAGGGCACACTGCTTCCTCTCTACGCTAAATTAAATGAATAGTACGACAATGCTACACATAAGTCTATCTGAGCATCTAACACTACATATAGGAACGATTTAAAACACACAATATTATGTTTACCACGTTCACTGGTAAACATTAGAACACTTTCATTGGGGATGTTTGCTATGTAATATTAATGATGGGATATTGGAAATTTTGAGTTATCAAAGTTATTAAGCTGTAATATATGTAAATTCAGACCTATTTCATCACCTTCGTGTATCTTAGTGTACTCAATCCTTCTGTTTCAAATTATGGTCCTTCACTCTTTACGTCTTGACAAAATTTTTAAAGCACTTACAATATAGTTTCTTCATGGAACAGTTCGAGCATGATTATGTTCACACGACAAGCTTTCTCTAATTGTCAAACGGGAAATGATACTTCCGACTACAGATGTGGGAATATGCTATCAGAGTTCATTCTCACCTGCATTTTGATAGTTCATAGGGTGCCTTTTCATTAAGAGGTTGAACACTGGGATTGCGTTCATTTTCTTCTCAGCATATCATTTTTGAGATATTTTAAAGCACATAAAGAATGTATTTCTTGTATAAAATTGTTCATTCGTGCACTTAGAGATTATAGTTCTCTTATAAAATTCTTAGTGCATGGCTTGCGTCTATTAACTTTTGCGGTGATTCCTTGGTTAATCACAGGGGAATTGATGTTTGGATTTAGAATGGGACGAGATAAAACTATAGTGACTCCTTCAACATATTGTCTTTAACTTGTGGGAGGGGTATATTGTCACTGAGGGGTTAGTCACTGGAGTTAATTTTGGTTTCTGTAATTCAATGGTTGGTTTCCAGGTCCATTTGTCAGAAATTATCTCTTAACATTTATGGGATAACAGAGATATTAACTTTTCGCATTTGATAGAGGTGATAGGATGGATTCCGAGAAATGGTCGAAAGTGATTCGATGGGTGAATCTGCAACACATAAATAATTTTTGGAGTCATCAAATATCACAACTATACAATCAAATCGTTCATGGGTCCATAAGGATTATCATGGGTGATATTTAGTTACTTATATCTTGTACTGGTCGATTGGATTTTCAGGATTTATGTGATTATATTGTTCGATAGTGCACTGGATACTGAGATTCAAATATAGTTTTACCTGATACGTAATGATATGGTTCATGGTCGAGGAAACAACGATCATAGGTAACTATAATCTTCGTAAATGAAGTTAGGACGAAACTTGCCTGGAGTCTGTGGTGAGTACTCTTCGTTGGTTGAGGTAGGATGAAAATAGATGCTACTAGGTTGTATCTGCACTGGACAACTCATAGTAATGATCGATTTCCAATATGTCAATCCACTTCCTGTAATAAAAATAACGAGGCAAAATCACACGTTCTTTAAAATCAAGGAGTCTTAATACATAATAAACAAAAAAATTACATTGTTACTGTAAATAAGATCTCTTATTATTTTCGTTAGTATACTTTAATAGACACATTTCTCTTTAATTTCTTTCGGTATTTATTTAATTTTATGTTAGATTTAAAATAACCATTTAACATAATTTACGCTACATCGTTTAGTTTGAGGTCTCAATTTACATTACTTTTTCATGCCTTCATTGTTCACGCACGTCCGTGCTGTTTAAGAAACGCATGTTGCAGCGTCGGAACCGCACGGTTTTACGTAAGCGACACTTACAATGAGGGAACAAGACATAGCAAGGACGATTGAAGACCTCTATACCCACTCGTTTTCTAATGTTTTCCCTTTTTCTTGGCTTAGACGTTCTCATGAGGTTCTGGGTTTAACTTCTGCATTTCAGTCGTTTTCCCGTGTTCTTCTCTTGGGTTTAGCCTTTTTTGTCTCAGGATTTTTCCATAGTTAAAGGTCAATAAGGTTCTTATGGTCAGGGAAGTCGCGAATACAAAACATATGGTCAGTAGTATGTTCTACCATTAATTGGTTGAGAATAATCCATATCTATCATCCACATACGTTAATCTCTGGTCTTCATTTGTAAATAGGGGGATCTGGGAATCTAATGCTTCTCTTATTTTTGTAAGCCTTAATGTCCCTTTATTCTTTTCTATTTTGGACCATATCAAGGCTTTCATTTTCTCGTTTTCTATATTGGGAATAGTGTACGACAGGTTAATTGCCTTGAAGTTGGTTATTTTGGGACTTATTATCTTTGTGCTCGTGGTAATTAACGGCGTTCGAAAAGTTGACTCTTTAGTTACAAGTCGACATCCTTGTTTTATGGTTATCGTACCCACATCTTGTAACAGTAATTCTGTTTTGTAACTTGGGTCTATTCTTTCTGTATTATTGTGACAAGACATAGTTCCAACAGTTTCTTTTGAAACATAAAATAACCAAAACTCTTTTTTAAGGTTCATGAATATTTCTCGCTTAGTACTTCCCATGACGGCCTTAGAGGAATTTGTTGTTTCTTCCTGTTGGGTGTATATCAAAAATATTTATAACATAAAGGTTCCAGATTTGATGTTATAAACGGATAACGTAAGTTAGGATACTAAGTTTTTATATAGCATGCACTCTTTTAAGTCTTGTGGATTGGCTAGGGCGTATTTTCGCCCCTCTTGATCAACAAGCAAATACTCTGCTTCAGGTGTGAAAGTCATAAATGAATTTGTCTTCCTTATGTGAGTGGGGAAGGTCGAAATTTTGTACAGGTCGTAAACGGATTGATGGTTTATCAATGTAATTGTTACTACTGCAAATAGCTGTTCATTTATTTCCGTGAGGTGGGCTTTTGATTGAGTATAGTAAAGGAATAAATTTGATACTTCTGGCTCTACGGGTAAATGTAAACCAAACGTTAGGTGCGTTTTATTTTGTCTAACATACTTTTTAGGTTAGAAGGATCTACTAGGTCGTAAGACAAAGTTCCTCCCTTGAGGGCAAACAATGCGAATTCGAAATTGCTAACATCTGTTGCCAAATTTAGTAGTGACATGGTAATTGTATCCAGTGATTCCATGGTAAGGCTCGCGTCTATCACCACGCGGTCCACTTCGTTCCTTAAGTAGTTCATTACATTTACAGTTTTTGAGATATTCTTAGATATAATTTCAATTTTATCTCTCTGGTAATTTGCTATACTGGCTTGTATCTCCTGAACGTGTAATGTTACGTTCATGGCATTATTCAACTTTCTTACATTTTCCCTCAGGCTTTTTCGGTCTTCCTCCGTTGTCAAACCGAAAAGGTGGGAAGCGAGTTCTCCGATGATGGGAATTAGGCCTGTAGGCCTACGGTATTTATTTCTTCGAAAGAATACTTCAAAAATCTTCGTGGTACTTTGTTTTAGTTTTTGTATTTCCGTATTAAAAAATTCAAATAAGGCTTATAGTCTTTGTCTATATAATATTAGGTAGGCTTGATGAGTTGAAAATTTTTGGGCGTTTTTCTCATTTAGATTGGGTAATGGTTGTTTGTTTATCATTGCGTAATTTCCATCATAAGGTTTTCCTTTCCTTGTAGTCAGTAATTTAGGATTTTGCATGGATTTCATTTTAGTAAAGTCTCTCTATAAGTATTCAATATTATCCGCTGATCTTTTCCTTCTGTCTTCCTTGGTGCTCGTCCCAAGTGCCATGTCAACTTTTGCCATTTTCTTATCAAAGTCATCTATTACGAATTTTGATTTTGTTTTGGGACATTTGGAGTTGGAAACTCTTTATTATCTTTACTATACATTATCTTACTGGCCTGTAATGCTTGGTCCGACCTTAGGAATTGAAATATCGATTCTTTGAGTTCATTCGTGTTTTTTTGCTAGTCTTGTTACTTGTTGAAACAAGGTCTTGAAGGGCTTGGGATCCAATTTCATAAAAATTTTACATGCGTCATGGCTAGCTAGCAATTAATTTTCATGCTCGAATATTACTCCATGTTTTACAATATCTTGGGCCACTGCGTGAACAACGAGGACTATGATGATATTCTTAAGCCTCATCTTATTGTTTGTTTTTAGAATTAATTTATCATTAATTTTACCCATTTTTGCAAAATCCGTTTGTTTACTGCTTTGTTATTATTATATATTTTTTTTCTCAAAGGCATGCTAGCTTTTAAATTAGGTTGTTTTTTTTGTTTGTTTTTTTATTATTATTATTATTTAACCGTTTTGTGGTATTGGCAAAATAAAACTGATATGTAGGCGTAAAATAGAATAAATATATTAGGATTAGATAGGTTATAGAAGTAAAGTTAGGACTTCCAAGCTTTATTCTGGTCGTGATATGCCTTTGTGACTGGTTGAGATATACCTTTAAAGTTTAGTTAATAATCGCTATACAATCTAATTTTGCATTACAATTTTCGAGTAAGTAACACAAATAAGTAAGCGAGCAGCACATAATTACATCGTTATCCTATATACTTTTTTTGTAGGACTAAAATTATTATAATCTGTAAGACAAAATCACTTGAGACAAAATAGTTTATCTATATGAGATTAACTTATTCCACAGTTACCTACTTATAGGTAGTTTTGAGTTTAGAATTTTCTCTTAATTTTCTTGTTATTATTTTTATAGGTGTCTCTTTTTATTTGGTAAGTTTTCACACGTTTCAGAAATAATTTACTACCAAGGGATTTGTATTCTTCAGATTCAGGGTCAAATATAAATTGTTTGTAATATTGATTTCCGCTAAAGGATGATGTATGCCTTCATATTTGACGCATTGGGGATTTTTTTCAAGGTTTTAGCAAATTTTGGGGGCTGTAAATTTATCAAGAAGTAAAAGGTCTCTTTGAGTGGGTCCCTTGGAATAGAAATACTTGATATTAAGGTTCTTTTGTATGCGTCTTATTAATAATTGCAATTAATTATTATTGGGTAATATGAGACATTGTTTTTTTTATGAAAACTCTTATTCGGACCTTTGGGTTGTTCCTTATAGTCAACAGTGTCTCTACAAATTTTCGATTTAATTTCTTCCTGGAGTCGGGAGATTTGGGAGCCAGTCTACCGGTTGGAAATTTGGCCCGGGAAACTTCAATGTTGTTACCCACCAAACTTCAAACCGCCAGGCAACGCTCCGACTTCTTTCAGTTGGACTGGGTACATCATACTGGAATGGTAGGTAAAGCTTTTTGTATCAAAGGAAATTATTCGAATTAGTCATATGCAGTGTTGCTTTTTAATTAGAATTTGTTTTCGGAAATCGATATATGTTGAATAAAACTTTTCTACAGCATTTTTATAATTGTATGATTTTTACTCGTAAATTAAAAGTTTTTAAATTATTATTCCTTTATGACGCCTATCCATTAAAGTCTTTTAGTCCTCTACTGATTAAGTGTAATTCCATCTATCGGGTTTTTTAACCGTTCTACCCGATTGTGTCGTTACTTTCTCCTCGACTTCTTGCGGTTTTTTTTCTTTTTCGGTTTTTCTAGCGAAATAAGATATAACTTTTTGTATTGTTTTTTCAAAAATTCTTGCCCTTTTGATTTGGCTCTTTCGTGTGCGCAGCTGCTGAAGTCGGTTTTGATTTTCCTATTCCTTTAATTACCCTATGGTCTGATTGACTGTCAGACTCTTCGGAACTGGTTTCCGACGAATCCAGATTAGAACTTTTAGAGGTGGCACTTTTTGAGGTATCACCTGCCCTTCCTTCGTAAATTTCTACTCCTCTGGAAGTAGAAGGTTTATTCTCTAAGTCCTCGCTTTGAGTTTTCAACTCGGGAGATTCGAAAGATTCTTGAGAGCTTTGAGAGGAATCATAAGTTTTTGCGGGGTTCCTCCACTGCTTAAATGCCACGTCTTCAGGGGGATGGGGCACTCTTTGCACTAGTTTTTCCCTCCATGAGGTCCAGTGTTCAGGCTTGACCTTGGACTCAGTTATATCATTATATTGTCCTTGCTGGTCATCCTTGGGAGTTTTATTCTTGGGCAATACACTTTGACTCGTTTTTATTGGGAAATTTATTAAATCCATAGCTTCTCGCAGATTTGTTTTAGTTGAATCTTTGGGATGAGTTTTCTTTACAGTAATACCGGGGGTTTCTACAGCTCTGTTCAATTCTTCCTGCAATGACAGTGGCCTTTCTATTGGTCTTGTAGGGGAAACCATGTAATCTGGAAATCTTTTGGGGGGACAAGGGGTTAAAATTCTATCAGGGAAAATTGGTTTTTCGAGGATATCGTATAATCTAGTTCTCCTGCGCTCTCCAATGATGAACTTTTTGGATCTTTTGGCGTTTTTATTCTTACTGGTATTAGGTATTTTTTCTTGGGAATAACTAGATTTTTCATAGCTACAAATTCTTCAAAGTTTTCCTCATCGCTCTCATCCTCGAAATATTCTTGCTTAAAATTAAAGGGTTTTAGCTCTGCCAATCTTGATTTAGGGGGCTCATTTTCTGCATCTAACGAATCAGTAGAGGAGGGACGTGATACCCATCCCTCTGGAAATTTTGCTCTTTTTATTCGGCTAACATGTTCCTTATAAGTTCGTCCATCATCGGGATTCACCATTTAAAAAGTATAATCGTTATCGTACTTTTTGACTATTCTATACGGTCCAGAATATTTGTTGGAAAGTTTTTTGCCTTCCGTTTTTGCTTCGTTCTTCATGTAGACTTAATCTCCTATCTTAAAATCTATGTTCCCCTTGACTTTGGGTTTGTTTCTTAGCTCTTGGTTTATTTTACATTTTTCCAACTCTTGCCTAACTAACTTATAAGTTTTCCTCATCCTATTTATGAATTCTTGTTTGTAATCCTCTGAGTTATAGTAATATTGCCGAGATTCAATAATCTTATCATACGGGATTCTAAATCACGACCAAAAAGTAAATAAAAAGGGTTGTCTTTGGTTGTTTCTGAATAAGCAGCATTGATTATGTTAGTGAAATAAGGTAAGAATTGATCCCAATCTTTCCTGTTGTCTTTCGTATAAATATTTAGTACATTGAAAATATTTTATGCCTATTTTCTATTTTACCATTATCTTGTGGGTGATACGGAGATGTCACCAATTTCTCTATGTTAAGAAAATTTATTAAGTCTTTTGTTACTTTTGAAACAAAATTGCTTCCGTTGTCGCTTAAAACTTTATTTGGAATGCCAAATTGTAAAAACAATTCCGTTAACCCCTTACTTGTGGCGTAAGCGCCTTGATTCTTTAATGCTTTTGCAAGAGTAAAACCAGAAAAGTGATCTATGACTGAAAGAATACAAGTATGGCCTCTGTTGGAGACAGTTAAGCCTCCGCTTGTTCCATATAAATCAAATGAGACAATATCAAAGGGGTACCTTGCTACCGGGACCCTTCCCATTGGAGGATTAAAATAAGCTTGGGTTTTTTTCCTAAGTTACACGCTTCGCATGTAGTTATAAATTCCTTAAGTTTTGTTACTGTTGACGGCACGTAAAAATATTGTTTTAATTTATGGAAAGTTTTCGTTACTCCTAAGTGTCCACCTATGTCTGCATGAAAATATTCAAAAGCAGGTGTTATTAAATTTTGGGGTAATACTGGTATTACTGAAGTTTGGTTTCTATTTGCCTCGGCAGTCACGATTCTGCATAGTATTTCTTCATCAAGATCATAATAAAAATTATCTATTTCTTTTCTAAGAGTTTTGAATTTATATGTTAACGCATCATCATTCACAAAATAATTAATAAGTGCTGAACACATTTCGTCCTTTTTTTGCTTTCTTTTTATATTTTCTAAAGACAAGGGACAATAGTTAACCTTATTTTCTTTTACTGTGTCTTTGACTTTGTTTTTCTTACATTTATTTTTGCTCTTAGTATTGATAGTGTTGAATTCATTTTCCTCGCATTCCGAAGGCATATTTTCTGGGTATCTACTCAAAAAGTCACAAGCTGCATTTTGTTTATCTTTTAAATACTCAAATTCGTAATCTAGGTCTTGGATTTTCATAATCCATCTAGCTGGAATTCCCGTGGGGTTTTTAAATGTACGCAGGTACTGCAAGCTTATATGGTCTGATCGTAGAATAAATTTTTTGCCAATTAAATAGTGTCTAAATTTGTCCAAGTGGTGGATTATAGATAATAATTCTAAGTTTGTGGCGGAATAACTACTTTCGTCTTTTGACAAGGTTCTACTCGAACAGAATATAACTTTTTCTATTTTCTTTTGCTTAGGCGTTCCCTCTAGAAGATTAGGGTTTTCTACCGGGATTGTTTGCGAAAGAATAGCGCCAATAGCCTTCAAACTGGCGTCAGTTGTAACTACAAACTGTCCGTTCTCGAAATCAGGTAGCGATAATATTGGTTCAGAAGTGAGTGCATTTTTGAGACGGTCTAGGGAAGTTTGAGCTTCCTGGGACCAGGTAACATTTTGGGAGCTCCCTTTAGTTAATTCCGTGAGGGGTTTCGTAATTTGGGCGTAATTGCGCACGAATTTTCTAAAGTAACCCTTAAGACCTAAAATTCCTCTTAATTATTTCATAGTCCTAGGGGGTTTGAGGTTTTCAAGACATTTTATTTTGTCAGGGTCTGGGGATATCTCTCCTTGCATCACCACTACTCCTAAAAGTATAATTTTAGGTTGAAATAAATTTACTTTTTCAGGCCGGCATTTTCAATTGTCCTCTCTGAATTTCTCGAACACACTCGCTAATGTTGCTAATTGTTGTTCCGCGTCTTCTCCCATGCATATGACATCATCAACAAAATGAATGATATTCTTTAATCTTCTTAATTGATGCAATAAGGGTCTACATAACACGCTTGAACTTGTTTTAAGTCCAAAAGGTACTCTTAAATATTCGTATGAACCACATTCAGCCGTAGAAAATGCAGGTTTATGGACATCTTTTTTGGCTATTTTCACTTGGTGGTAGCCTTGGGCAGGGTCTAAAGACGAAAAAATTATGTTTTTGCTTGAAATTGACTCAAGAATTTCATCTATTCTTGGTAAAGGAAATTTATCACTAACTGCTTGTTTGTTAAGTGCTCTATAATCCACTACATGTCTAAGATCGCCATTCTTTTTTGGTACCAAGATCACTGGTGCACTATACGGACTTATACTTGGGCGTATAATTTCATTTTTTTCTAATTCATGGATTTTATTTTTTAATCATTCTTTGTGCTTATACGGCACACGATATGGCTGTTTTGCTACAGGATTGTCAGTCGTTAAAATTGAATGTTCATTAAATGGTATCAATCCGATGTCCTCTTCAGATGCAGAAAATACATCTTTAAAATTCCATAATAATTCGCATAATTTTTTCTTTAGTTCCAAGTCCGTAATATGGTCCATATTAATTTTTTTTTTAAATTGCGATTTAGTTAGAGGGTACCTATTACTTGAGGTTTTAATGTCATTTACTAGGTTTGTTTTGGATTTTTTCCACCTATCTAAATAATTTTCCGAGATAACTTGGATTTGAACTAAACACGTCCCCTTTTTTATTATAATTGTATCATTTTCGTGGTTATTAGTTACCCAAATAAAACTTTCTCCCTTGTCGTAAGCTATAATCTTTTCTTCGCATAGCAGATTTTCAGGAATTTCATTTGATGGGATCGAAAGCCATATTTCAGATTTACTATCTAATTGTTCAATCATCTGTGATATTTGAATTCTTTGCATCGTTTTGGGAGGGATCTCTGTTTTCCGTATTGCGAATCCGTAATATTTCTCTTTATTTTCATTGTTTATTAAATTCGTAATGTCGCTATGCTGCGCCGCTGCGGCATATTGAGGCGTCACGTTGGGTTTTACTATGTTTTTCCATAATTCCGCTATTTTCTTGATTTCGTTTGACTTATACTGTCGCATATCTCCTATTTTCATCCTTGCAGATTCAATACACTTATTATTTAAATTTACTTCATTTCTGCAATGTTTCTCAGAATAATTGAATGAATATCTGATTATGCCATGTCCTCCTTGTGAGACATGAGGTTCAAAAGATTGCGACATTGTACTGCTAGAAATTTATTTACTGTTACGTTGTCTTCGTAACCTCCGTTACAATTTTTTAAGGTAACAATTCCTTCCCCTACCTTAGCCGGGTAGACAAGCCTTTCGTTTGCCACGTCTAGTAGTACTCTATTAGACCTTAAAAAATTTGCGCCGATAATGGCTTCATACGGAAAGTTATCGCACATTATAAAGTTTGTCGGAAAAATTCTATCATCCCTTTTTACGTCCAGGCAAATTGAACCTCTTACATCCAATTTATGCCCTGTCACACTAGTTAAATGGGGATTATTAGGATTCCTCTGTTGCCTAATTTGCGGCGGCAACATATTAAATACGCATGATTTTATGATGCTAATCGTTGCACCGGAGTCAATCAAAGCTTTAAAGTAAACATTTGCTACACAAAAAATCATTAAATATAGGTAACTTGTTATTACTATCACTACAAGACGGTACTACTATCGGTTTTAACCCATAAAACATTTTAGGCGCCCTCTGGGTCCAATTTATATTTTTGAGGGGCCTGACGCGTTTCCCCGTGGATTTATTTCGTATGTTGGTGTCTGCAATAGGGATTCAGACATTTGAGATTCCGTAGGCATATCTAATTGGTTTACATTTGTCTGCCTTCGCCTTTTATTATTACGGTAACTTGGATGTCTGGCGTCAGTGCCGCTTGCTGGCGCTGACTGCCAATGCCGTTGGCTTGAAAAATTTACATTTCCCGTTGGCAAATTTTCGTGATTTCTATATACCATTCTCGCATTATATTGGCTTTGGCGAGTATTTGGGTTTTCAGATTGGTAATTAAATTGTCTATTGGGGGGAGGATTGTACAAATTTGGTTGGTACGCGTTGTAAGGTACTGACTGCCGCAATCTTCCCTGACTATAGCCTAGTGCACTACTGGCGCTAAAATTTGTTCCTCCGAACAAATGTTTGCCATAATTTTCCATTTTACCGACAGCGATCCTTTGTGCGTGATTGGGGACATAACGGCACTCTTGCGTGATATGCCCAACACAATTGCAAATATAGCATCTTATTATTGTAGGGTTATTTTCATAACTAAATTGCTTGACAGGCTGAAAACATACTGTTTTCTGCCTAGCGAGTTCTTGCGTTTTATTTCTTTGTGGCACTGGGGAGTTACCTCTTGAAAAAAATTGGGAGACGCCTGATCACCCTTGAAGGTCAGGCTCACGTTTGATTCGCCTAGGATATTTATTTTTCTACTGGGATTTGCCACCATCGTATCAACTTCGATCATTCGGCTCACTTCCTGAACTGCAAGGTCCAACGTTTGAATATTTTTGGATATTATCATTCTATATAGTTTTTGGGATAGCCCTTGCAAAAAGGTATGTAGTATGACTTTTTCATATAGCTCTCCTGAACCTTCTCCGTATTTTGCTTCTACTGATACTCGTACATTAACAAGATACTCTCTTATGTTTTGTGAATGGTCAAAGCACACCATTCCGTGTTTTAATTTATTTGTAAAACTTGTTTCGATAAATATATCTTTAAATGCCGCTAACAATTTGTCCACCGTATTTATTGGCGAGCTGGCGTCATCACCTATAGTATGTTCAATTTGTTTTAGAAAGATTAAGGCCTGGCCTTTTAATCTTAATAGAAGCATGTTGACTAACGTTTCTAGCTCTGTTTTTGTTAATTCTACAAACTGGGTCAATTGGATATTAAATTCGTCGATATCTGATTGTCCCTCGTATTGCGGAATTGATCTTGCTATTTTTATATTTTTCGCGACCAACTTTGGCACCATTAATGGTCCGGTTAGTTCTTCTGACTTTTTTTTGCGTTTGAATTAACTCAAAATAAATTTATTATTTCACTTAACCTATTTTGGGGGAGGCTATTGTCTCCTATGAGATATTTTAAAGGGATTCCTACTATAGCATAGGAATTATAGGCCTAGTCACTTTTTTTTATAAGTCTGTATCTCTTCAATAATTAAATTTAAATTACAAAGTTTATAGCCAAATTACTTCGTATGTTTTCCTCCCATTTCCGACCGCGCCGTATGTGGCAATAAAAATAAAGGGACTAGACTTAATTGTTGTAATAAAGATTTATCACGAAAAACCTAGTATTATCCCTTAAAGCTGTGAACTTACACCTTATAATTTCTCCGATAGCGCCACTTATAGCACTGAAGATTGTGCCATCGAGGCCTGCGCCACAGCAATGGGGAGAAATGTTAATGGGTGACCACGCCACCCGCTGAAAACGGGAAAGTAAAATATGTAGCTATATAAATGAAACCTCTTTTCCTCGAGTTATCTGGAAATCAATTACCCCTAATGTTATCTAGAAATCAGATTCCTGGGAGCACTATCTCTGGGGACATACGAACTAATTGCCTGCCGTGCGACTAGATACAGACATATAAATAAAAACAACAAGAATAAGAAAAGCCATAGTTTTATTGAGACTTACATTTCGGTGTACAACAGTGCTTCAATACAATGACGACAACAAAGGCAAGGATTAAATTGGTTCTCAAAAATAATGTTGATGGCAATAGAGATAATCCATAATTGAAACGAAAAACAGTTTTTCTCACTATATCACATAAATAAAACACCTGCGCATTACTAGCTTTTTTCACGATTGGCCCAAGTCCTGTGGAGGGGGCTGCTATTTTGTAATTATGTTCGCAAACTTACTACATTATGCGAACTGTTCGTCCAATAATTTGTTTTAAATATTTCTGATGATTAAACGTTCATAACTTAAGCTTCCTGTGAACTATGTATCTAGCATCTGTTTTATTACCAATTATCTTAGCGAAATTCAAACCGAATAGCGTCATTGTTTGACTGAAGCTAAAATGCAGTTTCTCTTTTTGCTGATTAAGAATTTAGACTCTTGGAAATGGTATTTGAACTCAATTAGGGGACGTTTAATTTCTGTCGGAATCATCTTTAGAAAAAAGGAATTTTATTTTTTATATTTTAAATATATCACATTTTACTCACGGTACAATATTCTGCTGGTACTGACTGTCCCAGGGAGATCACAAGTATCAGAAATCTACAATAATATATAATACAATAGGATACTTTGATACTTACAATAATCTGACAATATTCCAAGGTATTTCTAAATCAACGGAGCAGAGGTTTGTCCAACATAAGATTAGTATCTGGTAGCCTCATCCCATAAAACTTATCTTTTACAGAGTTCCTCAACCATACTTTATTACAGCTAGCTTGGAAGCTAGCTGTAAGACGCATATAGCTAGGAAGTGGTAATTTCTCAATTTCCTGTTATGTATACACCTGTCAGGATGTGTTTCTTATCTTAATAAAAAAAAATGGTATTTCTAAGCTTTTGTATTTGTGTCTTAATATTTTACTATATTCCGAATTGACTTAATTAGAAAGCGTCACCATATTTCCCCTACCAATCCCTTATGAATTCTTTTCAGCTTCACAAAGCTAGGAATAATAGTATTCATATATAGCATTCAGCCAACATAAGTATGACCTCAGTTACAAGATACATGCTTATCATGCTCTTTCACACATGTGTAATTAATCCTGGCACATATCCAATGCGTTTCAGGGTAGTAATCTACCACACCTTTTTGAGTTTAAATTGCAAGACTTGTGGGTTTCTTACTGATTGAGGAACTAAAACACTCTACAGCTCATGCGTATTTTAAAACGTCTTCTAAATGTCTACAATCACTAGACTAAAAATGGCAGTGATCTCTTCATATCGACTAGATATTTTAGTCGTCCATCCCCTATACTTTACCCATTCTTAATACCTCTCATTGCACATAGGTAAATAAGGTGCACTTTGAAGATTCACTATAAGTGATGTCTATTTGTTTTCTATATTTCAAATATATGTCACTTATACTCTACACATTCTTAATACTTCTCATGGCACATAAGTAAATAAGGTGCATCTTGAAGATTCACTATAAGTGATGTCTGTTTATTTGTATATTTCAAGTAAGTGGTAAATCAGCATAGCTTGATCTCAATTTTATAGAGTATTTATCAGCTATTTCTAATTAATGTCTGTAATTTCTTAACTTTGGCGTGTTTTACTGTTAGTAATATTTACCAAGAAACTGGCATAATTAAGATATATTGGTCCTACAGATGTCGAAAAACGACTGTACCCATCGAATTTCGATGCATCCATCGAAAGAAAGAAATTAAGTTTCAGTAATTTAACTTCAGGAATTTACCTAAAAAAAAACTCTGTCATTGACTTGTTATTGTAATGCTGGAACTCTTAGGCTTACTGAGGTATTTTTCCGACTTTGCCTATTTCTAACCGTTTTTACAGAGACCAGAGATCTTTATAGAAGTTATGATATTGTGAAGAACTTATTACGAAAATAATTTCTTGATTTGGTAGATCCATATTCACCTTTTATGAGAAAGTAGACAATTATAATTGATTCTTATTTATTGTTCATATTTAGAGATAGCGATATGGTGCTAGTCTAGCATAATCATTGCTATTATGATTTTTGTCAGGTCGAATCTCATTTATTTTGCCCTTCTGCTGGGATCGGAATTTATACTTGATTTGTTTTTTTCACAACTCATTCTCTAGTATGACTTTTAACCAGTCCTGCGTTCAACACACCTTATTACATTTAATTGAAATAACTAAAAAGTGTAGTTAATGTGCTCTATTAATCGATTTTTGTTTATCAAAATAGATTTCATACAAAAAATTACAAGCATGTGAAGCTTTTAAAACTCTCTAGGAATTGTTATGTATAGACAAGTATTCTAAAAATTTTCATCTTTATAAGAACAAATTGAGGTTTTTGCCCGCTCTGAGGCACAATAAGCAAATAATCAATTGCAACAGCTTTCAATAAGGTCTTTGAACGCAATTCAGTATGTGCAATAACATATTGAACGCCAAAAATCAACTGCAAGAAGTTTATTGAATTCCTGGCAAGTTAGGTTGTCAGCATCTTGGTAGGGTCTTTAATGATAAAGGTAGGTCCTTCTATGACTGAGGAATTATACAACTTAATAAAAGATAGAAAAAGGGTTTCGAGCAAAATCTGTTCAAAAACCATTGATTAATGTGTGTTCTTTGTATTAAAAAAATACAATGTTTAAGACATTCGTAAAATCTCTAACGTAAATTCTAACATAAAGCCATTCTAACGTAAAATGCTAGTATTTCGATTTCACTAACAATCATATTTTTGATATCTAGCAGAAAATTTTTACTAACGAATTGTTGGTTCAATTCTGACGATTTGAAAAGTTTTTGGAGACAATTAATGATGAATTTTGACTATTAAATAAAAAAACAAATGTGATGTATCAAAGTAAACTTTGCAGTTTTTTCATTTGAGAAACTATTGTGAACAATTTTTGTGATTTAGAGTTAGTATTGCATTTTATTCCTATTTTAGACAGAAATGTTCCTGCATTTTATTTCTGTTATATAATGAGGTCTCATTTTCAAATTCCCCGCTAATGAACATGTTTTCGAGACATAACAAAAATATTAAGGAGTAATCATTAACAACAATTTGGGCGGCGGAAATAGCCCTATAATTAATTAACTGGCATTTTGATTGGCGTAATTTTAAAAGTTCTGCTGCCAGTTTCGTTCCTTTTTTCATAAGTATAATACTTGTTTAATACAGAAACTCCTTTTTTTGTACTTCAAAAGATCCGATTTCCACCCTCTTGATGAATCAAAACCCTAATTGAATTCTACACTTCAAATACTTATAACTATGATACGATGAACCCCATTTTATTTTTTAGTTACCCATGTTTAGAAAAGTCCTTGCTTGAAATACAACTTTATTTCTATTAGTTTCTTATATGTTGTTAGCCGAAGACCCTGATATACTGTTAGCCAAAGGCCTTGACGGATGATAGACATAAACAAAATTGTTGGATACACTACTTTATAAAGATCAGCAAAAAAATTCCCCCTTTCCTTAAAATTTTTAAGAGTTTTTATGCCCCCCCCCCCCAAGAAGAAAAATTTTCCCTTCCCCAAAGTAATTTTTGCCCCCGAGAAAAAAATTTACCTGAAAGTTTCAATTTGATATCCTAGTCATGAGAAAAATGGGGTAAACTTACTGAAACTATGTTTAAAACTCGCCATCATTTTGATTAAAGATGCTGGTTGTATATTTGATCAGAGATACTCGTTTGGCTTCAGGTACTCATTGTGTAACGCTGTCCCATTGATTTTAGAGCTGATGATTAGTGATTGGTTGTGAGTTATGGACACTTACTAAATATAGGTAGATACCTCCACGCATAAATACGTTTGTTTTTCGTCCTTATTTCGGATGTTGAGATAAGAACCGTTTTATTTTAGATACATTATATAAAAAATTTGGACCGTTTTATCCAGAAGTGCCCGGTACTCTCTGATTTAAGGGGAAAATACTTACATGGGATTGTTTTGTGGCTTCCTGGTGTTTTACAAAGTAGCAATTCAACCGCAATATTTCGTATTGGTGTGTACATAGATAAAAGCTTACAAAGAATGACAAGTTTATGCAATTAATTATTATTTATTACGTAGACTTACAGCTGTTGTCTCGCTAAATTACCATTAGGTATTTTTCGCTATGTACTATGATTCTTTGAGCTTTTGAAATTATTCTGTTGGTGATTTCTTTATTTTTCATAAATTGTTGTGTGTATATGGCTCTCGGGCTTTGAAATACACGATCTATCTATCTATCTATCTATCTATCTATAACTTGTCATGATGAAACGGTTCTCTATTTATTGTTTACTTTGCTACGTTTTTGAATAGTTTAGTGTTAAGGTTTTAGGGATAACTTTTGTTTCTTCTTCTATAAATTGTAGCCCATGGGACTTTTATCTTGCAAGTGCAGAATGCTGGAGTATTATACAAAATAATAAAGCCATATTTTTTGCTTAACGGTGGTTTCACACTGGCTAAAGTAGGCCTATCCCACTGCTTCACTTAAGTTCTGTAAGAACATAAACTTGATTCTGATTGGTGAATTATTTTTAGCTGACCAATCGTAGATGATTTTACATTCTTTTGCCAAGTAGCTTCTTAGGTGTGGTCTTAATATAAAATTTGGCAGTAGTGGCGGAAAGGGCATTATGCCATAAAAGATATATTCCCGCAACGTTGTCACTCCTTGTAATTTTTACAAGATCTTAAAATTTCACCTTTGGATCTTGAGAAAACCATATATGTTAAACACTACCCTCAAAAAGTAGATTCAGGACATAAAATTTTATTATTTACTTTATTCTGACTTTTTTCCGTAATTGCGTCTTGGATTATTTATATATTCTCATTGGTTAAATGAGCAATTGCCCATTAATCAGGCTTTAATAAGCAGTTGTTTGAACCTGAAAGATTTTTATAGGCTTCCAAACAGTTTTAAAGTTTTATTTTCAAATTTTCTGCGAGTGAGAAAAGAGAATATAACAAATCTTGTAGAACAAAATTGCACTTAGAGAAATCTTAAGACCTGAATAAGGTTGAAGAAAATTAATAAATTGATCCGTAGAGATTGAGACTTTTTGGGAACGGGTTGTAAGTCTATTTTTGACCCACAACCATAGAATGTTAGACTCCGCCTTTAGAATTACCCCAGACGAGATAAGATTGGGATATTAAATCTTAACATATCTGGACATACTCAAGAAAAATGATATATTTATATTTATTTTCTAGGGAAAACATTGTATTCTTGATGTTAGCGCGAATGCCATCAAGAGGCTACAACTGGCAACGCTATCCTGAATTAATTATATAAGTATTTCGGGAGAAAGTCACACCCCTTCGTGATGATGCTAAAGTCGTTCGTTTGTGTCAGGACAATATCCAAAAAGTTGACAACCGAAAATTATAAAAACTCTGGGAGAAGGGAGTCTGGCCTGCCTGAATAGCATGGATAGTATGCTCTTTTTAGGGGCCAAATTTCAAAAGTCAACCAGTAAAAATGGGTGAATTGCGTGAAAAATATGTGAAATTATTTGGAAAATTGTATTGAACTTGTTATTTTGGAGAAAAATTAAACCTGAATCTAAAACTCAAACTAGTTTCTCAATTTTTCCAGCCAAATACAAACTCGCTTTCTCGCTAATATCTTACAAATTGGCGTTGGCTGTTTTAATAGGATTTTAAAGATTAAAATTAGAATTGCAGTTGTCCAAATACAGGCTATGCTTTATGACAGCGGTTTTTTCTTATAAATGTTAAAAATAGGCTTCGATTTGGCAGTCAATTGAAACTAAATTTTTTCAATCTTGTTCTTTTCTTTTGTTTAGATGTTTTTCTCTATTATTGTTTTCTTTATATAGTATTGACTTCTTCTTTTTTTTTTCTCTCTCTCTCTCTCTCTCTTACTCTCTCTCTCTCTCTATCTCTCTCTCTCTCTCTCCCTCTCTCTCTCTCTCTCTCTCTCTCTCTCTCTCTCTCTCTCTCTCTCTCTCTCTCTCTCTCTCTCTCTCACTCTAGGATATTAGGATTACGAAGTGTTTTTTCTTCCAGTTAATATTTTAGTAACCTTCAACGATATCATTATAGGCTGTATAGTCCGCATTGAATACTTTTGAGCACGCTATTACAGTAATGGGGGCCCTGATGTTTCAAACACAGCTCACCCCTACTTTCAAACGCATCCCCTCCCTTTCAAACGCAAAAATTTAAATAAGAATTTCTCAGAATAGAATTTTCCACCCTTTGCACCTTTTGATATTTTTGCTAAAAAAATGTGCCCTGGGCTGCTTAAAGACTAAGACAAACCGTTTGGTGGCCTGAACACTACCTCAGAGGCAGCCAGCAAGCAGGTCGGTACCTCAGTGGACGGAGGAAGAAAAACAATAAATATACACTTGGAAATTACTACTTTGCGCAACAAAAAATTATAAATATAACAATGGTGGGCTGGTGACGGAAAACAGGCTTCCTCCCCCACAGATGGCGCCCCTCCCTAGAGTCCTCACCTGTCATCCCTCCTTAAATTACGCATGTTATTGTTTATATTTTATCCTTTTATAAGCTACAATAATGTCTAAAAAATATGTCTATTATCAATGCACCCTCTGAAAATGACTACTAGGTTTAGGCTGGAATCTACTGTAAGGATATTTTTAAATATCCATAAGTTTAACTCAAAGAAATAGATATTTTTGTTAAGTCTTTCAATTATGCCTCTTAATATGGTTTCAATATACCAGTAATATCAGCTCGCAAGGAGAAGGGAAGGGGAGGGTAATGGTGGGGTCTGGTGCCGTTCTGTTGTGGATGGGGGTGATGCCATGGCGGTGTGGGGTGTTTTTTGGGGTTATCATGATAGGCTTGGGTTGCAAAACTTAAATCATGGGATTTAAAGGCATAGTGTTTTATTAGGAAATGCCTGAAAGATGTTTTGGGGGAGATGTAGCAATGTCAGGGGGAGGGTTGTTTAATATCATCCATAATTTACCAAGGTAGGATGCATTGTCATTGACTAGTATAATCTAGAGCTTAAAGATAAGGTGGGAGGTGTTAAATTAGTTTTTTTTGCTAGAGGAGGAATTAAATCTAACAGTATTCAATGAAACGGTGCAATTCATTAAAAGTCTTTCAGCAATACCTCTTAATTTGGCTTAAATATATCACTAATATCAGGCCATCCAGGTGGGGAGGGGGAGGGTATGACATGGGTGAAATATTAAGGAGGTATGGAGTATTTTGTGGGGCATTATGATTGGCTTGGTTTGCAAAACTAGAATTATGGGATTTAAAGACATAATTTTTAATATAAAATGCCTGAAAAATGTCTTGGTGGAGATGATGTCTTGTCAGGGTCGGGGAGGGGGGGGGCTCATGTAATGTCATTGTGCGGTTGCAGTATGCCTTAAAAGTTAGGGTGGAGGCATTAGGGATTTTTTCCCATGGAAGACATGAAAATATAATAGGTTCTAAAAGAAATGTATATTTTCCTTAAAGGCTCTTAATATGTTTTAAATTTGCATCTAATATCAGCCTTAGTCCTCCGGTATTGCATGGTAGAAGGGGGGGGGGCGTATTGTTGCAATAGTGTGAAATCTAATAACCCGCATAAAGAAACGATATATTTTCGTTTTATTGTTATTAATATCTTGAAAGCAAATGTCTCCTGGAGTATATCAAATTGGGAGAGTAGTGCATCATTCTAACGATTGCCAAAATGGGAGATCTTAGCTACCACGCAATAGGTTTAGAATATGGTTCCAGATACAAAATACTGGAAATGATTTCATGGACGACTTGCTTGGGGTGCTGTACCATTAGAAGGGAATGACCTTTCGAGTCCTGGCGGGATCAAGAACTACTTGAAAAACTGAAAATATAAAAGGTGTTTTCAGCGGAAACATGAAATGCCGGAAAAAGAAAATGGGCGAAAAATGTAAAAATGTTACTATCTGGGAGTGATGGATGCACCGTCCATGGGTAAGATGCGCTAGTAGAGAGCTATCTTATACTCGTGACCCTACACCTTATATAGGCATAGAGTCATTAGGGGATGGTTTTTGTCAGTGGGAATGAAAAAACAGTATTTTTCTCACTTGAAAAAACAGGAATTTTCTCACATTGATGGTTGTTTCTTGGACACTTATGTGTGTTGGTCAATTTATTTGATTTTTTTTCCTGGATGTCAACAGCAATTTATGTCTGTTTTATGGTTTTTGTCAGTGAGAATGGAAAAACAGTACTTTTCTCACTTGAAAAAACAGGAATTTTCTCACATTGATGGTTGTTTCATGGACGGTTATGTGTGTTGGTCAATTTATTTGATGTTTTTAATGGATGTCAACAGCAATTTATGGATGTTTTATGGTTTTTGTCAGTGAGAATGGAAAAACAGGAACTTTCTCACTTTGATGGATTATTGAGTCTAATGGGGACAGGTTAATGACACTTCCTTCAAGATCTTGTTGTTGTTGTTGCTCGAGGCAAATGTTAAGAGTTTCCAGGAAACAGTTAGATTACGTGTTTCCTTCTCAGCCAATCAGAGGGCTTGCTTACATAACAATTTGACCTTGAGATTTCGTATATAACTTGCTTGCAATGTGATTAAATTATCCAGAAAGTATTTTGACACAGTGCAAACAACTAGAATGGATAAATTTGATGAATTAGAAGCAATGCCGACTTCAATTTGCAATGTAAGTACATTTTTTATTTTCAAATAAAATTATTTTCCTTGGTCACCCTCCAGTATATTCAGGTAAATCCCCCCCCACTCTAGTACAAACATCACTATACAATCTTTATACTCGATAGAAAACATAAAATATATTCTTTTTACCTTCAAAACCTAACCCCCTCCCCATTGTTTTACAACCAAAATTCTCGCAAATAGAAATAATTTTCTTTTCGTTAAATTTTAGCCTTTCTTTAATGTGATTTAAAGTGTCTACTGACTTCTGTCGATTTTTAAAGAAAATGCCGCTCTTTTTTGACACAATGCTCTATGCGAGGTTAAAATTAGCTATCACCCCTTTTCCCTCTGTGTTTACGAACGCGGCAGTCAAGTCAAAGGAACTGTTCTTCCGTCAAAATTCAAACACATTTAGGCAATTGTAATAATTAAGCGCAGACGCGATGCTCTATTTTGGAGAAGTGAAACGGATTATTTTCAAATTAAGGTCTAACAACATATTTAGGACATTATGTAAAAGGGGGAGAGGGGGGCAATGCCTCGCTTCTAACAGCTTTGTTGTAGGTAAATTATGTAAAAGGGAGAGGGAGGGGGCAATGCCTCAATTCTATCGCCATCATTGTAAAATAAAAACAAACTGTGCAAGGCTAGAAAGAAAGGTCTTTAGGAGTTGCATGAAGCTTATATTATGTGTAAATTGAATAGCATTTTAACCTATGTTTGGAAAATTTAGGTCTATAGGCCGCTGGGTTAACGATCTTTTTTTTATATAATTTAAAGCCTATATCTAAATACCCTCTGATTCTTGAGCTTATAACATTTCGAAAGTTATGCTATGGGTTTTTACTTTTTGCTTTACTGAAATGAGATAAATACTTTTCTAGACAAACTATGTCTGACAATAAATTCTGTAGAAGGGGGTAATAATTTTACTTCTTTAAAATAAAGGGGGAAATTATTTTGATACTAATTTTTTCTCTTCTTTTTAAGGCAAATTATGAAGAATGTATTTCGGCCCCTCCAGCTGTAAAGAGAGCTAGGGCTAACGCATATAGTGAAGAAAGCACGCCTCCTCCATCAAAGAGAGCTGGGGTCCAAGATAAAACCCTACAACAGTTGTTCAATATGGCCGTTGGCCGAAACCCCCCAGCTCCACACTGCCTGCCCAAGTGCAGCCATCTGTGCAAGCCCATGACATCACTGGCTCGACTGCACAAGTCCTTACCGTCACAGGTCCTACTGTACAAGCCGCAGCCCAATCTGTGCAAGAAATTAATGACGTCGGCCCGTCCGCCCTCCAACATGCACTACCCGGACCATCTGGCACCCAAGTGCAGCCAGGATATGCAAATGTGAGCATTTATTTCCTACCTATCTTATAGAAATACATATCTATTTCTTCCAATGTTTTTTAGTCTTTTCTTTTCACTATTTTTCAATTCCAATATAAACTTGTCTCAGAGATACTAACCCCTCGACCCCAACCGTTATTTTCTCTGCCCGCCCTCAGAGATATCTAAATGTATTTTTTTTGCTTGTCAAACTGCTCTTTTTTCTAATCTTTACTATTTTCTATGCATTCCCCCTATCTCTTCACTATCACATATAGTTTTAGGTACCTTTGAAACTCTGTGAATGCTATTTTTTTCACTTAGTTTTAAGAGAGAGATTATTCCATTTATCTATTGCACATATGGATCTCGTAATTTGCACTGAATATTTCTAAATAGCTTTCTATCGTGCCAAGATTCTAGCGAGGGGAAACCAAGTTAACGGTTACCGGCATTTTCCTTGTCTGAAGTTCAGTCTTGGAAATCGGAAAACTCGCGCAAGATAGGTTAAAATAATTAAACTCATGAGTTCACTGAATCTGTATGGAATTAGAGAGAAATAGCAAATATTTCAACTTTTGACGGGCATTATGTAAAGGGGGCTGGGAGCCGGTCGGGAAGCGCCGGGGGAAGCGCTGCGTGATGCGCCGCGGACCCGAGAAGTGCTGCGGGATGCGCTGCGGGCCCGAAAAGCGCCGCGAAAAAAACACTTTGAAAATAAACTATTTTTGAACAAATTGCCGCCTTCTATGTAAAGCGATGTTTTAGATTGTAAATATCTTAAGTTGGAAATTAACTGCTTTTAGTTGATTTAACCAAATGTTACTACTAAGCGCTAACTTTAAATAATAATAATCCAAATTTTAACTGTAGGAATGATTTGAACACTTTGAAAATAAGCTATTTTTCATTTATAGGTTGGAGCATTGGTCCATTATTCACCATCATCATCAGGTGAAGGAGAGGAAGAACTCATTGAAGGGGCAATGGAGTTTCATAACATTCAGGACAATGAAACATCAGCTATCAACGATAATGACTGGCACGGTATTGTTAACTCTGGTGAAATACCTTTTAATATTGATTCTTTTCTAAGTAATTATTTCAATTTATAACCTAGCACAGTTGGGCAAGGTAATGTTCCTGAGGCGGACTTGCCTTTGCTAAGCCCAAACACTTTACAAATTTTAGAGGGTTTTACAGGGAATCCTCCTCCCACTGATTACATACTTCTACTTCAAACAACTGAAGTGGAGCAGACCCCAACTCTTAGTGAACACCGTGGGGGAGAGGGTGATATCCACGCGGGGGCTACGACTTTTCCCGATTTTCAATTATCAAATTCAATATTAAATAATATAGTTGTTTTCACTGTAACTTTTGGGGATCCTTTTAATTCACTTATGGGGGGAAATTTTGTGTTTGATCCCGTAGAAATTGTGCATGAATATTCGATAAAATTTGTGCACTACTGGAGAATCAAATTCAGTTATGGGGAGGTAGGGATTCAATTAAGGTTTCTATTGTATTAAAAGTTTTTTATTTAAATGAGGCGAGAGGGGAAGTTTATTATCATTATGTACATTCTTAGATGCAGATCATTTATCCGAATTAAGAAAATGTCTAAGGAGTTTTTTCCGAGTGGGTAGGATAAATTGTTGCGCATCTTGAGAACTAAAGCGAGAATGGGAGCGGGTCTGTAGTTTTATTTATTGAAAATTTAAGTGTGAATATCTGTAAATTTAAGAAAGATTTTATTTTAAGAGGGGGGCATGGGGGAGGGAGGGCAGTTGAATTAAAATATAATCCAGATCTAGAAGTGTTGCGTTATAGATTTAGACTACTCTTTATTGGGAGATATAAAAATAGGTTAATTACTGAATTGACTTTCCTTGTGAAATGACCAATTTGATCAGAGAAGCCTCAATCCGAAGTTACAACCGTGCTAAATATTTCCTTTAGCTACTGCCAAATGTGGCCCTTGAATTACACCAAATGATATTGGTGGAGTTTAAAACAGGGAGCTAGTCAAATTGGCGCCGTAAACATTCTTCATAGGTCATCAGATCCCTGGGAGCGTTTCCAATGGATAGTATACGAACTAGAGGGCTACTCTTGAAATCTAGATACGAACATATAAAATAAGACTGTAAAAATAGAAAAGTAATGGATTTATTAAACTTACATGATCAAACATGCGGCTTCAAACTTCAGTAGGCAAAAGCAATAATACAGTGATCATATCAGAAATGCTCATGACACAATAATGTAATGCCTCGAAAAACTCCTCTTCTCTACCGTATAACACGAAGTTTGCTTCTGAGCAATAAACATTAATTTTCTGATTGGTTCATCTCCACACGGAGGGCCCGTCTCTTTACTCTTATGCTGACAAAATCAAACATTATGCGGACAAAACTGTCCAATAGTTTTTTCCGCGACATTCTGATCATTAAACATGCACATTCTTGAGAGTACTTCTAAAACTACCAAACTAATGTTTAAGACATTGTCCCACATTGTTTTTCAAAAATACTTCAGCTAGATTTCAATCCTTTTCATTAGTTTGGTGCGTGCAAAAACCCGCAGTTTTTTGCCTTTGAAATTTGTCAAGCGTCTGGAATGTTCAAAAGCCTTTTGTTTTGTTGAACAATAGTTATACAAGGTTCCGTGAAATACTTCTGAATTAATCATCTCTGGTTTTAAAGGGATATTTGGCTGATAAATAAATGAGAATTTTAAAACGGAAATTCAAACTTAATTAAGGGAGTTCGATTTGCATCGGAAGCATATTTAGGATGAAGTAAACTTTTCATATTTTAAAGTAAAACATTGTACATGGTACATATCTCCTATCCCAATTTTGAATAACGTCCCGTTATCAGTATTTGCTTGCCTTCGGGTTTTTAATTTTTTTGAAATTTGTCTACTATTTGTTTCATGGAGTTTTTATAAGTTTATTTGCTCTTAAGCGATTACTTTTCTTATTTTATTTCATATAGTCTGCTAAATTTCCTCTATCGGACTAAGATAGCTACTTACACCAAGGTTTTTTTTTTTTTTTTTTTTTTTATATACCACTGATAATTCCTATATTTCTAACAATATTTGGTAAGTTTGATCTCACTCTACTACTACTAAAAAAAATTTTTTCAGGATTATTCTTTATATATATTTTTTTCTATTTTAAACTAGCTACAGAATAACTAAGTTTCCCGTCTTATGCTAAATTAAACGAATAATATGACAATACTACACATGATTCTAGCTAAATATATATGGTGATACATACATGGATAATTTATAACACTCACTATTGGATTACCATTTTCACTGGTAATAGAAATATTTTCACTGGGTTTGTTGTGTAAGCATCAATAATACAATATCAATACCGTTGGATTATCAAAGTTAATAAAACGTGATATAAGTTTGCACCTATTTTACCACTATACGTGTCCTTTAGTGTACTCGCTTTTTCTTCTGTAAATTGTGGTCCTTCGTTAGTATTGTTGAGATAGAAAAGATACTTATATATAGTTTTTTCACAGATTAGTGTCACATTATAGATGCGTTCATCTCAGACAAAATGATTAAGTATCTGATTGCAGGTGGGTAGAATTTCGCCATTAGGGTTCGTTTTCACCTATTGTTTTTGAATGTCTTGTAGGGTGCTTTGTTGTTAAAGTCTTTAGCACTGGGATTATGTTGATGATAGAAATGTTGATTATTTGAAGACAACAGGATATAGCGTATTGTCTTAGGGTATCTTCAATTATGTAGAGAATTTTGTTGGTAAAACTGTTTCTTCATGCACTTAAACATTATAGTTCATAAAATTGTTCATGCATGGCTAGTTTCCATTAGCTTATATAGTGATT